>NC_092158.1:83540027-83605027 GCF_045791955.1 Oncorhynchus clarkii lewisi
TGGTTCAGAGGGACCCATGCCAGTCAGAGGTCACTGTGTAAGACTTGGTTCAGAGGGACCCATGCCAGTCAGAGGTCACTGTGTAAGACTTGGTTCAGAGGGACCCATGCCAGTCAGAGGTCACTGTGCAAGACTTGGTTCAGAGGGACCCATGCCAGTCAGAGGTCACTGTGTAAGACTTGGTTCAGAGGGACCCATGCCAGTCAGAGGTCACTGTGTAAGGCTTGGTGCAGAGGGACCCATGCCAGTCTGAGGTCACTGCTGACTGGAGGTCGGGTCCTTCCTAATGTAGACCATGGTCACAGTGACAGTGTGTCAAGGTCAGGAAGAATTTCCTCCAGCCAGGTCAGGCAGAACATCTCCTCCAGCCAGGTCAGGCAGGACATTTCCTCCAGCCAGGTCAGGCAGGACATCTCCTCCAGCCAGGTCAGGCAGGACATCTCCTCCAGCCAGGTCAGACAGGACATCTCCTCCAGCCAGGTCAGACAGGACATCTCCTCCAGCCAGGTCAGACAGGACATCTCCTCCAGCCAGGTCAGACAGAGTGTAAGCCCAGCTATGGAGGTTGGAGTGTAGCTGGAAGGAGGGAAAGGAGGGTTTGAATTAAAAGCTGTGGCTACATTGGCTGGTATCTCAAGGGCACCTCTACACAGGAATGATTTTAACTGGTGCTCCCTCTGGGAAGAAAAGGGAAAGTTTATTAAATCAAATTAAGTGGCTGGTGGGATGAGGCAAGACTAAAACCAATCGGTGCAGGAAGAGCTCTGTAATTGGTGTTCATAGTGTACAGTACGTCCAACCACATAAAAGCTCTGTTTTTCTGCTTTTTAATAGGTCCGGGACTATACCAGTATCGCAATACTCGTTAGTATCGTGGCAAGGGAACAAAACACGAAGCGGAGTTAACCTCTTTAAGAAAACAGCCCTAAGGTTGGAATCAAACATCATTATGTGTCACATTTATTTATTTCACACAGTATTTTACATACAGCAGGATTTTAAAGGACAAAATAGTTTGGTCTGCTTCATGTTTTTATTTTTGCCATACTAGTAGAGTCACAGCCCTACTTTTTACGTATCCACGTGGTATTTTTTGTGGACGGTGCACGCTGATAGACGCAACAACAAGCAAACACTGTAAAGGCTGATTTACAGTCTGTCTATCGACGTCGGTCGACAATTGTTGTAGGGACGTCATTAACATTCTATTGTCGTCCGACATCAAACTTGTTTTTGTCCTTATGAAAAAGTATAGACACAAAAGGACAGCGTCTGCATGACATCAGCAGTTAGGTGCTCCAAATAGCATACCTTCTCTATTTTAACATCAATAAACGCATCTGTTTAAAAATGAATTCAGTAAATGTCAACCTAGCAAGCCAGGCAACTAAAAGCTATTCTCTAAACAATATTTTGGTTTGTTGCTTGTTAGTTAGCTAGCTGGCTAGCCAGTTCAAATAATGACCAGAGTATAGCTGACTTCTTAACTTCAGCTACTTTTTATTCATTATTACAGAAAAATACACCCACAACAACAACATTATTTACAAGGTAATGGGGCAGTGTGACGGAATAAAAGTAGGTCATTCTATCAAAGAATTTTAGAACTCCTGCATCTGCTTGTCACAGGAAGATTTGACTGGTTGCTGTGGCAGTCGGGTAACCATGACAATGGACAGTCACAGAGAGTTAAACTTTTTTTAATGTGCGACACGGAAACTGACAGCTGTAGTGACAGTCTGCAGACATTCCACTGGAGTAAAAATTCAATGTCGTTTTGACCAGTGACACTTGTCCCATTCTAATTGTCTACAGACATGTCATTAGACCAAGTATAAACTTACCTTTTAGAATACACAGGATAAGGTGAATATTGGTGATCCATCAGTAAGAGTATAGCAGCTGCTTGGCTCCTGCAGTCAACATTTAGTTTTGGTGCAAATTGCATTGTGGTGATTTGTAATGATAACACCCAGTTTGAAAGTGTCTCTCTCTGTATGCCCTCTATACTCTGTATGCACTGTATGTGGTATGTACATGTAACGGACAAAATAAAGGAAACACTGGAGTAAATGAGGGATACAAAGTATATTGAAAGCAGGTGCTTCCACACAGGTGGTTCCTGAGTTAGGTAAGCAATTAAAACATCCCATCATGCTTAGGGTCATGTATAAAATGCCCAGTTGAACATTATTTTGGATACCCTGGCTAGACAAAGAGATCACAGTGACTTTGAAAGAGGGGTCTTAAAGGGGTTTAAAGTGTGTGTGTCTGTCACCAGGTCTCAACCCAATTGAGATTCTGAGGTAGCGCCTGAGACAGCGTTTTCCACCACCATCGTCATTCACATTCCTCCAATAGAGGAACGTTCCTCCAATAGACATCCAGACACTTGTAGAATATGAATCTGTTCTTGCTCGTGGTGACCCAATGCTCCATTAAGACACTTTATGTTATTTTGACAGTTACCTGTATGTACTATATGTATATTTAAGCAATAAGGCACGAGGAGGTGTGGTATATGGCCAATATACCACGGCTAAGGACTGTTCTTAGGCACAACATAACGTGGAGTGCCTGGATACAGCCCTTAGCTGTGGTATATTGACCATATACCACTAACCCTCAAGGTGCCTTATTGCTATTATAAACTGGTTATCAACGTAATTAGAGCAGTAAAAAAAATTGGTTTTGTCATACCCGTGGTATATGATCTGATATACCACGGCTGTCAGCCAATCAGCATTCAGTGCTCAAACAACCCATAAGCATATACTGTATGTATACCATAGAGTCTAGTTAATACTATGTGGACCAGCCAGCCCACACCTTCCCATCCATGCTAGCGAGTACTGTAGCTAATTAGAGCAGGCTTACTTTGGTCTGTCTGGCCTCCCAGCTAGCAGGAGAAGTCCCATCATGTTTGTATGTGTGTCTCTCTCTGTGGCTGTGTGATGCTGTTGCTGCTCTTACCACCACCCGCAGGCTTACAGTACTCATCACACACTGTTGCATTTCCTCTCTTATTGTCCCACAGTTATGGGATTATGGGTCATGAACCTGCTTTGGGAGCTCAGTGATTGTGTCAGGTCTGCAGTGGGTGTGTATGAGTGTGTGTGTTGCCTCACAGGTCCTCTGTGAAGGCTGACATAGACTATGAAATGAATTATGGATGTGTTCCCACCGCAGGTCATTTAAAAGATTATTGCCTACATTTTAGGTTTGATATTTCACCCACATACAAACACAGACATATACACACAGCCAGGCTCTTTTGAGTTATGTTATTGGACAATTCTCTGTCTCTATCGCTCTCTATCTCTAGTCTATTGCATGCAGATGGAGGTGACAAAGTTTGTTCAAGGAGAGTGTGGCAGTCTTTTTTTTTTTTTTTTTTTTTTTTTTTTTTTTTTCTTTTTTTTTAGCCCTTTTTCTCCCCAATTTCGTAGTATCCAATTGTTTTAGTAGCTACTATCTTGTCTCATTGCTACAACTCCCGTACGGGCTCGGGAGAGACGAAGGCTGAATGTCATGCTCCTCCGATACACAACCCAACCAGCCGTACTGCTTCTTAACACAGCGCGTATCCAACCCGGAAGCCAGCCGCACCAATGTGTCGGAGGCTACACCGTGCACCTGGCAACCTTGGCTGGCGCGCACTGCGCCCGGCCCGCCACAGGAGTCGCTGGTGCGCGATGAGACAAGGAGATCCCTACCGACCAATCCCTCCCTAACCCGGACGACGCTAGGCCAATTGTGCGTCGCCCCACGGACCTCCCGGTCGCGGCCGGTTACGACAGAGCCTGGGCGCGAACCCAGGGACTCTGATGGCACAGCTGGCGCTGCAGTACAGCGCCCTAGTGTGGCAGTCTTATACAATATACTGCCTCGCACTCTGCTTCCTTGTGATGTTCTGTTCTACTGTACTCCATGACAGTCTGAGTGTCTCTCAAACACTCCAGTGACCTGTTATGCAGTTGGAAACTCAGAAACTCATTTTCTCCAGTACCCTCCTCCTCTACTGTCTGTTGCCAATGCTCTCCAAGACCTTGTTCTACTTTCTGCTTCTCCCAGACACCCTCCCCTACTCCCACTGCATTAACCTGCTGTTTGGCCCTGATGCTGACAAGGATGTGGGGCTTGACCCGTCCCTGGGTTGTACCCTCTGGAGATACATACACAGACCAGTACACAGCACAATACCTCTCATTTCAATCACAGCTCATCCATGGAAATGTGAAGAAATGTGAGGTGGCCCGTGCTGTAGACAAGGCTGACACACTGGGAACCAGGATAGGATGGGATAGGCTACAATCTGACCATTAGTCAGTTAACACCTCCACCCAGTTCCACCCTGCCTGAGAAACTAAATGAAACACGGTGCTTTTAGGTAGATGAAAAAGGGATAGATGGATGTGGCACCACTCTCAGACTGGCTCAGTTTGATGTGTTACTGTGCAGTGTGACTTTCTGATGGAGGGCTTTTATTATCTCCCCCACTTTCTCTCTGTCTCTCTCTGTCTCCCTCTCTCTCTATCTCTCTCTATCTCTCTGTCTCTGCCTCTCTCTCTCTCTCTCTCTCTCTCTCTCTCTCTCTCTCTCTCTCTCTCTCTCTCTCTCTCTCCCTCTCTCTCTCTCTCCCTCTCTCTCTGCCTCTCTCTCTCTCTCTCTCTCTCTCTCTCTCTCTGTCTCTGCCTCTCTCTCTGCCCCCCTCTCTCTCTCTCTCTCTCTCTCTCTCTCTCTCTCTCTCTCTCTGTCTCTGCATCTCCCTCTCTCTCCCTCTCTCTCTCTCTCTGCCTCTCTGTCTCTGTCTCTGTCTCTGTCTCTGTCTCTGTCTCTCTCTCTCTCTCTCTCTCTCTCTCTCTCTGTCTCTGTCTCTCTCTCTCTCTCTCTCTCTCTCTCTCTGCCTCTCTCTCTCTCTCTCTGTCTCTGCCTCTCTCTCTCTCTGTCTCTGCCTCTCTCTCTCAATTCAATTCAATTCAAGGGCTTTATTGGCATGGGAAACGTGTTAACATTGCCAAAGCAAGTGAGGTAGATAATATATAAAGTTAATATATAAAGTGAAATAAACAATAAAAATTAACAGTAAACATTACACATACAGATGTTTCAAAACAATAAAGACATTACAAATGTCATATTATATATATATACAGTGTTTTAACAATGTACAAATAGTTAAAGGACACAAGATAAAATAAATAAGCATAAATATGGGTTGTATTTACAATGGTGTGTGTTCTTCACTGGTTGCCCTTTTCTCATGGCAACAGGTCACAAATCTTGCTGCTGTGATGGCACACTGTGGAATTTCACCCAGTAGATATGGGAGTTTATCAAAATTGGATTTGTTTTCGAATTCTTTGTGTATCTGTGTAATCTGAGGGAAATATGTCTCTCTAATATGGTCATACATTGGGCAGGAGGTTAGGAAGTGCAGCTCAGTTTCCACCTAATTTTGTGGGCAGTGAGCACATAACCTGTCTTCTCTTGAGAGCCATGTCTGCCTACGGCGGCCTTTCTCAATAGCAAGGCTATGCTCACTGAGTCTGTACATAGTCAAAGCTTTCCTTAATTTTGGGTCAGTCACAGTGGTCAGGTATTCTGCCGCTGTGTACTCTCTGTGTAGGGCCAAATAGCATTCTAGTTTGCTCTGTTTTTTTGTTAATTCTTTCCAATGTGTAATTATTATCTTTTGTTTTCTCATGATTTGGTTGGGTCTAATTGTGCTGCTGTCCTGGGGCTCTGTAGGGTGTGTTTGTGAACAGAGCCCCAGGACCAGCTTGCTTAGGGGACTCTTCTCCAGGTTCATCTCTCTGTAGGTGATGGCTTTGTTATGGAAGGTTTGGGAATCGCGTCCTTTTAGGTGGTTATAGAATTTAACGTCTCTTTCTGGATTTTGATAATTAGTGGGTATCGGCCTAATTCTGCTCTGCATGCATTATTTGGTGTTCTACGTTGTACACAGAGGATTTTTTTTGCAGAATTCTGCGTGCAGAGTCTCAATTTGGTGTTTGTCCCATTTTGTGAGGTCTTGGTTGGTGAGTGGACCCCAAACCTCACAACCATAAAGGGCAATGGCCTCTATGACTGATTCAAGTATTTTTAGCCAAATCCTAATTGGTATGTTGAAATGTATGTTCCTTTTGATGGCATAGAATGCCCTTCTTGCCTTGTCTCTCAGATCGTTCACAGCTTTGTGGAAGTTACCTGTGGCGCTGATGTTTAGGCCAAGGTATGTATAGTTTTTTGTGTGGTCTAGGGCAACAGTGTCTAGATGGAATTTGTATTTGTGATCCTGGCGACTGGACCTTTTTTGGAACACCATTATTTTGGTTTTTACTGAGATTTACTGTCAGGGCCCAGGTTTGACAGAATCTGTGCATAAGATCTAGGTGCTGCTGTAGGCCCTCATTGGTTGGTGACAGAAGCACCAGATCATCAGCAAACAGTAGACATTTGACTTCAGATTCTAGTAGGGTGAGGCCGGGTGCTGCAGACCTTTCTAGTGCCCTCGCCAATTCGTATATGTTGAAGAGGGTGGGGCTTAAGCTGCATCCCTGTCTCACCCCACGGCCTTGTGAGAAGAAATGTGTGTGTTTTTTTGCCAATTTTAACCGCACACTTGTTGTTTGTGTACATGGATTTTATAATGTCGTATGTTTTACCCCCACACCACTTTCCATCAATTTGTATAGCAGACCCTCATGCCAAATTGAGTTGAAGGCTTTTTTGAAATCAACAAAGCATGAGAAGACTTTGCCTTTGTTTTGGTTTGTTTGGTTGTCAATTAGTGCAGCTCAGTTTCCACCTCATTTTGTGGGCAGTGTGCACATAGCCTGTCTTCTCTTGAGAGCCATGTCTGCCTACGGCAGCCTTTCTCAATAGCAAGGTTATGCTCACTGAGTCTGTACATAGTCAAAGCTTTCCTTGAGTTTGGGTCAGTCACAGTGGTCAGGTATTTTGCAACTGTATACTCTCTGTTTATGGTCGAATAGCATTCTAGTTTGAGGCCTCCCGTGTGGTGCAGTGGTCTAAGAGCTGTGCCACCAGAAACTCTGGGTTTGAGCCCAGGCTCTGTCGCAGCCGGCCGCGACCGGGAGGTCCATGGGGCGACGCACAATTGGCCCAGCGTCGTCCGGGTTAGTGAGGGTTTGGCCGGTAGGGATATCCTTGTCTCATCGCGCACTAGCGACTCCTGTGGCGGGCCGGGCTCAGTGTGCTCTGACCAGGTCGCTAGGTGTACGGTTTCCTCCGACCATATTGGTGCGGCTGGTTTCCGGGTTGGATGCACGCTGTGTTAAGAAGCAGTGCGGCTTGGTTGGGTTGTGTTTCGGAGGACACATGGCTCTTGACCTTCGTCTCTCCAGAGCCCGTACGGGAGTTGAAGTGATATACTACTAACAACTGGATACCATGAAATTGGGGAGAAAAGGGGGGGGGGGGGGGATAGCATTCTAGTTTGCTCTGTTTTTTTGTTAATTCTTTCCAATGTGTCAAGTAATTATCTTTTTGTTTTCTCATGATTTGGTTGGGGACTCTTCTTGTGTTGCTGTGCTGGGGCTCCGTGGGGTTTGTTTGTGTTTGTGAACAGAGCCCCAGGACCAGCTTGGTCTTCTCCAGGTTCATCTCTCTGTAGGTGATGGCTTTGTTATGGAAGGTTTTGGGAATCGCTTCCCTTTAGGTGGTTGTAGAATTTAACGTCTCTTTTCTGGATTTAGATAATTAGCGGGTATCGGCCTAATTCTGCTCTGCACGCATTATTTGGTGTTCTACGTTGTACGCAGAGGATATTTTTGCAGAATTCTGCATGCAGTCTCAATTTGGTGTTTGTCCCATTTCGTGAATTCTTGGTTGGTGAGTGGACCCCAGAACTCACAACCATAAAGGGCAATGGGTTATATAACTGATTCAAGTATTTTTAGCCAGATCCTAATTGGTATGTTGAATTTGATGCTGCTTTGATGGCATAGAAGGCCCTTCTTGCCTTGTCTCTCAGATCGTTCACAGCTTTGTGGAAGTTACCTGTGGCGCTGATGTTTAGGCCAAGGTATGTATAGTTTTTTGTGTGCTCTAGGGCAACGCTGTCTAGATGGAATTTGTATTTGTGATCCTGGCGACTGGACCTTTTTTGGAACACCATTATTTTGGTTTTTACTGAGATTTACTGTCAGGGCCCAGGTTTGGCAGAATCTGTGCAGAATATCTAGGTGCTGCTGTAAGCCCTCCTTGGTTGGTGACAGAAGCACCAGATCATCAGCAAACAGTAGACATTTGACTTCAGATTCTAGTAGGGTGAGGCCGGGTGCTGCAGACCTTTCTAGTGCCCTCGCCAATTCGTATATGTTGAAGAGGGTGGGGCTTAAGCTGCATCCCTGTCTCACCCCACGGCCTTGTGAGAAGAAATGTGTGTGTTTTTTTGCCAATTTTAACCGCACACTTGTTGTTTGTGTACATGGATTTTATAATGTCGTATGTTTTACCCCCACACCACTTTCCATCAATTTGTATAGCAGACCCTCATGCCAAATTGAGTCGAAGGCTTTTTTGAAATCAACAAAGCATGAGAAGACTTTGCCTTTGTTTTGGTTTGTTTGGTTGTCAATTAGGGTGTGCAGGGTGAATACATGGTCTGTTTTACGGTAATTTGGTAAAAAGCCAATTTGACATTTGCTCAGTACATTGTTTTCATTGAGGAAATGTACGAATCTACTGTTAATGATAATGCAGAGGATTTTCCCAAGGTTGCTGTTGACGCATATTCCACGGTAGTTATTGGGGTCAAATTTGTCTCCACTTTTGTGGATTGGGGTGATCAGTCCTTGGTTCCAAATATTGGGTTTAGATGCCAGAGCTAAGGATGATGTTAAAGAGTTTTAGTATAGCGAATTGGAATTTGTTGTCTGTATATTTGATCATTTCATTAAGGATACCATCAACACCACATGCCTTTTTGGGTTGGAGGGTTTTTATTTTGTCCTGAAGCTCATTCAAGGTAATTGGAGAATCCAGTGGGTTCTGGTAGTTTTGTTATAGTTCCAAAAAGATTGGAGAAGTGGTTTACCCATACATCTCCATTTTGGATAGATAATTCTTCGTGTTGCTGTTTGTTTAGTGTTTTCCAATTTTCCCAGAAGTGGTTAGAGTCTATGGATTCTTCAATGACATTGAGCTGATTTCTGACGTGCTGTTCCTTCTTTTTCCGTAGTGTATTTCTGTATTGTTTTAGTGATGCACCATAGTGAAGGCGTAGACTCAGGTTTTCCGGGTCTCTATGTTTTTGGTTGGACAGGTTTCTTAATTTCTTTCTTAGATTTTTGCATTCTTCATCAAACCATTTGTCATTGTTGTTCACTTTCTTCAGTTTTCTATTTGAGATGTTTTAGATTTGATAGGGAAGCTGAGAGGTCAAATATACTGTTAAGATTTTCTACTGCCAAGTTTACACCTTCACTATTACAGTGGAACATTTTACCCAGAAAATTGTCTAGAAGGGATTGAATTTGTTGTTGCCTAATTGTTTTTTGATAGGTTTCCAAACGGCATTCCTTCCATCTATAGCATTTCTTAATGTTACTCAGTTCATTTGGCTTTGATGCCTCATGATTGAGCATTGCTCTGTTCAAGAAGACTGTGAATTTGCTGTGGTCTGATAGGGGTGTCAGTGGGCTGACTGTGAACGCTCTGAGAGACTCTGGGTTGAGGTCAGTGATAAAGTAGTCTACAGTACTCCTGCCAAGAGATGAGCTATAGGTGTACCTACCATAGGAGTCCCCTCGAAGCCTACCATTGACTATGTACATGCCCAGCGTGCGACAGAGCTGCAGGAGTTGTGACCCGTTTTTGTTGGTTATGTTGTCATAGTTGTGCCTAGGGGGGCATATGGGGGAGGGAATGCTGTCACCTGCAGGCAGGTGTTTGTCCCCCTGTGTGCTGAGGGTGTCAGATTCTTGTCCGGTTCTGGCATTTAGGTCGCCACAGACTAGTACATGTCCCTGGGCCTAGAAATGATTGATTTGGATGTAGAAGCTGTCTTCATTAAAGTATGGGGATTCTAGTGGGGGGCTATAGGTAGCACACAGGAGGACATTTTTCTATGTTAAGATCATTTCCTTTTGCATTTCTAGCCAAATGTAAAATGTTCCTGTTTTGATTTATTTAATGGAGTGAGTTAGGTCTGCTCTATACCAAATTAGCATACCTCCTGAGTCCCTTCCCTGTTTCACACCTGGTAGTTTGGTGGTTGGGACTACCAGCTCTCTGTAACCTAGAGGGCAACCAGTGGGTCCGTCTCCTCTATACCAGGTGTCTTACAGGATGACAATGTCTGTATTACCGATTTCTTTGGTGAAGTCCGGGTTCCTGCTCTTTAGGCCAAAGGTAGATGACCTCAGGCATTGGATATTCCAGGATGATATAGTGAAGGCTTTGTGTTCCATAAAGTGTCCAATGTTGTTGGTCGTGGTTTGGCCTCAGGCCAGTAAGTGTGAGTAGAGCCTGCTGAGCATCTGGTACATGCCATTGGCTTGGGCGAGTGTAAGAGTGGGGGTTGGGCCTGTTTGCCTGTTGGCCTGTATGTGTGACTTCCATGTTAAGGCCCTCTTTGCGGGGGTGGGGTGCATGTGGTGGGCAGGAGGGGCATAGGTCTGATTTGAGGGGGCCTAAATGGGGTGTGGGCATGATTGACGTGGGGGGTGTTGATTGGTTGGGGTGGGTGTGTGGATGTGGCTGGTGGTGCTGTGGTCTGGATTTAAGTCCTCTTGGCGTGAGTCCTCTATGTGCAGGTCGAGGAGGGGGGGGAGGGTCCCGCAGGTCTGGGAGGGTGTCTCGCTGGTCTGGGCGGGGTGTCTATTGATCTGTTGCTCCTGTGTGAAGTGTTGGGGATATGTTAGAGAGCGATGTCCTTTAGAGTCCGGGCAAAGGTGGGCACTGCTGCCTTGTAGAGGTGGACCTGGTCATAGAGGCTGTTCAAGTTCAGGGGTGGAGTGTCTCACTCACTCACTCACTCACTCACTCACTCACTCACTATGGCCCTGTCTGTAAGTAGTCTTTTCTGACATAGATGAATAATAATAATGTATACAGTGTGATATAATTAAAAGAGCGTTTTGTGGAGAAAATCTCTGAAAACAAATCCTGAAACCTTCAGGTTTTGTGTGGAAGAGATCGTCACCTCATGATACATTTCCCAGCCTTGTCTCTGTTTGGGGTAGAAGTTGGTACTACTCTCATACAACACGTACACTCTAGCGCAGGCCTTAGAGGTGTTGTGTAATTAGCTGGTATAACTGTGTGAACATGAACCCAGCTCTGCTCAGCTCTATACCTCTGTAGCTGCAGGTCAGTGGACCTGTCACTGGGATTGTGTTAAAGAGAGACCTGAGCAATGGCAGAGAATGCAAACACTTCTAAAGACTGACTGGGGCTATGCAGTGTATACAAGACATAATAGGATTCAGACTATAAATTATTTTCTTCCCTGGTTTAATTTCACCCAAAGAATGGCCCAGCGTGTGGGTGAAAATTGGCACATAATGTTTCTCACTTGGAGACTGTTTAGAAGTAAACTTCCCTAAATCAGTACTAGAGGTTTCTTTCTGAATTTGTCATTCTTCCTTTTCCATATCTGTGTCTGTCAGTTTTCTGTTCTCCAACTGTATCCTCCCTCTGTTCTTTGCACTCCAATCTTGGGAGGATGAGAGTCAGCAGGCAGACAGGATGTATTCTGTGAGGATGAAAGAGTGGCAGGATGTAGTCCTCTGAGGAGGAAAGAGTGGCAGGATGTATTCTGTTTGGAGGAAAGGGTGGCAAGGTGTATTCTGTGAGGGGGAAAGAGTGGCAGGTTGTATTCTGTGAGGGGGAAAGAGTGGCAGGTTGTATTCTGTGAGGGGGAAAGAGTGGCAGGTTGTATTCTGTGAGGGGGAAAGAGTGGCAGGTTGTATTCTGTGAGGGGGAAAGAGTGGCAGGTTGTATTCTGTGAGGGGGAAAGAGTGGCAGATTGTATTCTGTGAGGGGGAAAGAGTGGCAGGTTGTATTCTGTGAGGGGGAAAGAGTGGCAGAATGTATTCTGTGAGGGGGAAAGAGTGGCAGGATGTATTCTGTGAGGGTGAAAGAGTGGCAGGATGTTGTTTGTGAGGGGGAAAGAGTGGCAGGATGTATTCTGTGAGGGGGTAATAGTGGCAGGATGTATTCTGTGAGGGGGAAAGAGTGGCAGGATGTATTCTGTGAGGAGGAAAGAGTATCAGGATGTGTTCTGTGAGGGTGAAAGAGTGGCAGGATGTCGTTTGTGAGGAGTAAAGAATGGCAGGGTTCAGTCTGAAGAGAAAAGAGTGGCAGGGTGCAGTCTGCGAGGAGGAAAGAGTGGCAGGGTGTAGTCAGTGAGGGGAAAAGAGTGGCAGGGTTCAGTCTGTGAGGAGAAAAGAGTGGCAGGGTTCAGTCTGTGAGGAGCAAAGAGTGGAAGGGTGTAGTCTGTGAGGAGGAAAGAGTGGCAGTGTGTAGTCTGTGAGGAGGAAAGAGTGGCAGGGTGTAGTCTGTGAGGAGGAAAGAGTGTTAGGGTGTAGTCTGTGAGGAGGAAAGAGTGGCAGGGTGTAGTCTGTGAGGAGAAAATAGTGGCAGGATGTATTCTGTGAGGGGTAATAGTGGCAGGATGTATTCTGTGAGGGGGAAAGAGTGGCAGGATGTCGTTTGTGAGGGGGAAAGAGTGGCAGGATGTATTCTGTGAGGAGGAAAGAGTGGCAGGATTTATTCTGTGAGGAGGAAAGAGTGGCAGGATGTCGTCTGTGAGGAGGAAAGAGTGTCAGGGTGTAGTCTGTGAGGAGGAAAGAGTGTCAGGGTGCAGTCTGTGAGGAGGAAAGAGTGGCAGGATGTCGTCTGTGATGGGGAAAGAGTGGCAGGATGTATTCTGTGAGGAGGAAAGAGTGGCAGGGTGTAGTCTGTGAGAAGGAAAGAGTGGCAGGATGTATTCTGTGAGGAGGAAAGAGTGGCAGGATTTATTCTGTGAGGAGGAAAGAGTGGCAGGATGTCGTCTGTGAGGAGGAAAGAGTGTCAGGGTGTAGTCTGTGAGGAGGAAAGAGTGTCAGGGTGTAGTCTGTGAGGAGGAAAGAGTGGCAGAATGTATTCTGTGAGGAGGAAAGAGTTGCAGGATGTCGTCTGTGAGGAGGAAAGAGTGACAGGATGTATTCTGTGAGGAGGAAAGAGTGGCAGGATGTATTCTGTGAGGAGGAAAGAGTGGCAGGATGTATTCTGTGAGGAAGAAAGAGTGGCAGGATGTCGTCTGTGAGGAAGAAAGAGTGGCAGAATGTCGTCTGTGAGGGGGAAAGAGTGGCAGGATGTATTCTGTGAGGAGGAAAGAGTGGCAGGGTGTGTTCTGTGAGGAAGAAAGAGTGGCAGAATGTCGTCTGTGAGGGGGAAAGAGTGGCAGGGTGTAGTCTGTGAGAAGTAAAGAGTGGCAGGGTGTAGTCTGTGAGTAGGAAAGAGTGGCAGGGTGTAGTCTGTGAGAAGGAAAGAGTGGCAGAATGTCGTCTGTGAGGGGGAAAGAGTGGCAGGGTGTAGTCTGTGAGAAGGAAAGAGTGGCAGAATGTCGTCTGTGAGGGGGAAAGAGTGGCAGGGTGTAGTCTGTGAGGAGGAAAGAGTGGCAGAATGTCGTCTGTGAGGGGGAAAGAGTGGCAGGGTGTAGTCTGTGAGAAGTAAAGAGTGGCAGGGTGTAGTCTGTGAGTAGGAAAGAGTGGCAGGGTGTAGTCTGTGAGGAGGAAAGAATGGCAGAATGTCGTCTGTGAGGGGGAAAGAGTGGCAGGGTGTAGTCTGTGAGAAGTAAAGAGTGGCAGGGTGTAGTCTGTGAGTAGGAAAGAGTGGCAGGGTGTAGTCTGTGAGAAGTAAAGAGTTGCAGGGTGTAGTCTGTGAGAAGTAAAGAGTGGCAGGGTGTAGTCTGTGAGGGGGAAAGAGTGGCAGGGTGTAGTCTGTGAGAAGTAAAGAGTGGCAGGGTGTAGTCTGTGAGGGGGAAAGAGTGGCAGGGTGTAGTCTGTGAGAAGTAAAGAGTGGCAGGGTGTAGTCTGTGAGTAAGAAAGAGTGGCAGGGTGTAGTCTGTGAGTAGGAAAGAGTGGCAGGGTGTAGTCTGTGAGTAGGAAAGAGTGGCAGGGTGTAGTCTGTGAGGAGCAAAGAATGGCAGGGTGTAGTCTGTGAGTAGGAAAGAGTGGCAGGGTGTAGTCTGTGAGGAGCAAAGAATTGCAGGGTGTAGTCTGTGAGTAGGAAAGAGTGGCAGGGTGTAGTCTGTGAGAAGTAAAGAGTGGCAGGGTGTAGTCTGTGAGAAGTAAAGAGTGGCAGGGTGTAGTCTGTGAGTAGGAAAGAGTGGCAGGGTGTAGTCTGTGAGGAGCAAAGAATGGCAGGGTGTAGTCTGTGAGGGGGAAAGATTTGCAGGATGTATTCTGTGATGGGGAAAGCGTTGCAGAGGATGTTGTCTGTGAGGGGGAAAGAGTGGCAGGATGTATTCTGTGAGGAGGAAAGAGTGGCAGGACGTATTCTGTGAGGGGGAAAGAGTGGCACGATGTCGTCTGTGAGGAGGAAATATTGGCAGGGTGTATTCTGTGAGGAGGCAAGAGTGTATTAATGATGGAGAAATGGTCTGACTAGACGGAGAGTGGAAGCATTTGATTCCTCTACTAGTCTAACCCAGCTACACTACTGTTTCACAGAGATGACACCTGACTGTTAAAAAGCTTTTAATGGGATTTTGATTTGTTTTTGTTTCTTTGTAGTTGTTTGTGTGTAGTAGTGTGTGTCCTTGTGTGTCTGAGCAGGGCTGCTTCCGTGCGTTGGTCTGAGTCTGCTGGTCTGAGTCTGCGTAGCGTGCTGCTGCCTCTGTGCTGTGAGAGCCAGCCATGCTGTTGTCTTATCCAATCACAGTCAGCTCGGCTGGGCAGGAGGTTAAGAGAGAGGGATAGAGAGTGTGTGTGTGTGTTTAGCCTGCCTCCTTGCTCTCTATGTAATGGAGAGAGTGGGAGACTGTTACTGTTGGTCTCACGACGTTCTCTCGCGTGGAGCAGTACTCCCGCTCAGTGCAAACCACTGTTGGGGCTGATGGGAACAACCAGAGTGGGGTTTTAATTCCTCCATGCTGCCTTGCTCTTGCGCTCTCTTTCTGTTCTCATGCTTCTCCCTCCTTCCCTCTCGTCCATGCACCATCCTGCCATAAACATCCATTATGCCATAATCAAGTATATATCTCTCTCCTACCATGATATGCCTTGATAACTGACTGTTATTGTCGTCATTCAGAGGTATTCTAGATGTCTGTAGTCAATCTCATTGTGGTGAAATGAGACCTCTGGTATTCTACTCTTTAGAATGCACCTGCATTCAAACCAAGCCTTGATACAGAAAACCACTCTGTTATGAAACTGTTATGAAATGAATTGATAATGCATTTGTCTCCAAACCTTGTGTGTTTTGTATGGTTACATACCTCAGATAGATAAGCTTACAGTAAACTGAAAAGTTTAGGCTAGTCGTAAAAAAAAATTGGCAGACAGAGTTTGTAAAGTGAGCCTTGTATTCATCTCTATGCAACTATATTCAGATGGTGTGAACTCCTGCAGTGCACACGTTGTAAGGAGGAGGGAGTTTATGGAGGGAGGAGGGGGAGAGAGAAAGAGAGAAGTAGAGAGAGTCTGCTCCAAGTACAGAGTTCTGTCTGCCTCTCCTTAGTCTATTGTGGTGCACTCTTTTACATGGGCTTCTATTGAACATCTAATCACTGAGTGATAGCCATGATTATGATTAATAGTTGTGAAGCCCCTATTGAGGGCCTGAATAAGCTGTCGATTGGAGGTTCTTTTGGAGGCCCTACTGACTCTCTGCAGTCCCTTCTTGTCCCCTTCAGGGCCCCATCCATCATCCACACTCTCCCAGGTGATTTGTCTCAAGGTTGTAAACTAGCTTGTCCGGCCAGGTTGTCTGCGGCGATCGAAGCAAACCAAATGCACTTGGCCGTAGTGATTAACGGGCTTAGACGTGACAGAGGTCAACAAGGGTCGCAACTATGACAGGTGACAAATGGACTTCATAGACTGAAGGATGAAGGAGGCAGATAGTGGATGTTTGTTTGCCAGTGGAGGCAGTTCCAGCTGGCCCTCTCAATCCCTCTCTCTCCCTCCTCTCATTCCCTCTCTCTCCCTCCTCTCATTCCCTCTCTCTCCCTCCACCCGTTCCCTCTCTCTCCCTCCTCTCGTTCCCTCTCTCTCCCTTCTCTCATTCCCTCTCTCTCCCTCCTCTCATGGCTCTCTCTCCCTCCTCTCATTCCCTCTCTCCCTCCTCTCATTCCCTCTCTCCCTCCTCTCATTCCCTCTCTCCCTCCTCTCATTCCCTCTCTCTCCCTCCTCTCATTCCCTCTCTCCACTGGGTATTGATCCAGTCCTGCCAACCTGAGTGAAGGTGTGAGAGAGAGAGAGAGAGAGAGAGAGAGAGGGGCATCCATCACCTTCTGCCCTGGGCACTGCCCTGTCACCCTGCCGGGCCCCTCAAAAGCCACCTCCACCCCTCCCGTCAGTCCGCTGTTTGACAGATGGCTGGGTAGCACATCCTCCCTCTCACCTTGGGCTGTGGAAGCATCTATCACCATGGCGATGGCGGTGCCAGACTTATCATCACCCTGTCTCTAGTCAGGTCCCAGTCAGTGTGAGAGACAGTGTGTCTTGTCTATCTCAGGCCTGTCAGACAGACAGCACTTGAAGTTCAGTGTTTAACCCCCTGGATTCTACATGTCCCCCTCATCTGATGAATTATCCACGCTGAGGGGGTGCTCAGTCCCGCAGACAGCATTCCACACAGGAAAAATACCACAGTAGTGGTGGTAGTTAGAAGCAAGCTTTTAGAAAGAACTAGAGTATATCTGAAATGTTGTAGCGTTCTCTTCTTCTGGATTTCAGTGTGGTGAGGACCCCCCACATTATTATAGTAATAGTCTTCTTATTATCATAGGAAGACTAGCTAACAACACCACCACAATATAAATCCCCCCATCTTTCCTAGCCCCCAGTTAAACTCAGCTATCTGTACAGTTTCTCTTTCTCTCTCGGGAACATCCACTCAGTGTCTGAGTCTCCCTCAACCTGATCTATTATTTACAGGCTCTGAGCGTTCACACCTTTTCTGCCCCAAGCCATGTCTTTTCAAGGAGAGAGAGTATGGATTTAACTTACAATGTAAGCTACAATGCCTCCTTTAAATATGTAGTTTCATTTCAATTATGCCAATAAGCAGAGCTCCAGTAGCTGACAGGGTGATGTATGATTCAGTTCTGTGTCTCTACAAGCTATTTAATGGGGCTTCGCTCCATTGTAAATGCTTCTGTTTCAGTGTTAGATTGTATTTTCTGCGGCAGTAAAGATACCCCTCCCCTCTGCACCCATTCCTTCCCATGCATTTAAAATGCATCGGTGTCTTATCAGAGCCAATATGTTGGTTGATCCTTTACCCAGTTGTTCCATTTGCGAGCCATTTGAATGTGAAGGCAGGGCAGAGCAAGGGGAGAGCGGTGGAACGAGGGGGATGCTATCATGGCCTATTTATTTTAAAGACTGATTAAAAAGCCTTGTGTGTTCACCAGCAAGCGTGAAATGCATCCCCCCGGACTCATCCAGTCATCAGGCCTAACATAACAAACGGCAATGGAAGCATTCTAATGGTGCTGCTGATGGCTTTCTCTGTGCTGTGCTGTTATTGGTTTGGTGTGGGGAGAGGAGAGCATTGGCCAGAGGGGGCCTCTTACACACACTTTAAGGGGAGAGGATGAGAGGGAGGGGATGAGAGGGAGGGGATGTGAGGGAGGGGATGAGAGGGAGAGGATGAGAGGGAGGGAGGGAGAGGATGAGAGGGAGGGAGGGGATGAGAGGGAGGGGATGAGAGGGAGGGGATGAGAGGGAGAGGATGAGAGGGAGAGGGAGAGAGACCAAAATGTGTTTGTTGTTTACTACTGTACACTTCCAGTTGCAAAGATATTAACTCTTACCCTTAGATGCCGTGAGTGTATGTACTCTTTTTTATGAGTGTGTCTTTGTACGTGTGTGCGTGCACGTGAGTGTGTGTGCTGTGTTTGCTTCACATATAAAGTCAGAGAGATAGTGTGTGTAGTGTACCAGTCTAGTACACTAGCTACTCAAACAGCATGTATGTTTACTGTATGTGGGTTTGTTTGTCAAAGGAAGGGAACCATACTGTATGCTCTTAGAATATGATGCTGCTTCATCACTATACCAGAGGGGATCATTTGGTTCACAGGATGCATCAACAGCAGGTACACAAACACTACAGGCATCAGTTTCTCACACGATCAGAACTAGGGTGACGCAATTCTGGGAACTTTCAATAACTTTCAACTGGAAATGTTGCAACCCTAATCAGAAGTCAGGTGTATGTGTGTTCTCTCCAGGAGGCTTGGTGATATGGTAATCATTTCCTCAACTAGCTCTTTGTGATTGTCTTTCAAATAGTGTGTGAGTGTGTCTGCATGTTTCTGTAGATGCTTCTATTCTCCTGCCTGTGTTGGATGGATGATTAGATGTTGGAGACAAAGGCACATCCCATAAGAAGCATATAAAACAAACAGTACTGTTCATCTAACTGACATTCTCCAACGCGTGGGTTGTCATGACAACATTCACCCTGAATGAACACGGACGTGTTCCACGTATTAAGTTGATATTTACAGTTAGGGATTCAACTTTCTTGAACTTTTCCACATTTTTGCAGTTATGTAACAGTCACTAATCTTTTTAGCAAGTCTTGTTCACATTTAGGTTCATTATTAGCATATTTACATGGGAAATCTATGATTGGTACATACATTTTTTAAAAACTTTTAATGATGTATACCCATTAATTATTGAAGAACTTAAAATGCCTCATGAACTTGGGCTCGTACCCAGTGATGTTGAAGCCACCGTGCCTCCATCTTGGCAGTCCCTCACCATTGTAAAATAGATTTGTATTAATCTCTACAGTTGTTTTTGCCACATGTATTCTGTTACAGACACCTTAATGTATACTTTTAAATGTTATTATCTGCGCTAAACCTTAAAGTTAAACATTTAAAAGTTTTCCTTAAAGTATAGTACAATAAAAAAATACATAGACATCTCAATTTGTCCTTGAAACATTGAATTAACATACTGTATAATTCCATTAATTCCTATGAAGGACTGCTTCTTCTGAGGAGTGCCAATATGGCTGACCAGTGGCTTCAAAGCCTCTCACTGGCCATTACATAGCATCAGCAATCCAGGGTCGTACCCCATCAGAAACCAAAATATAAGCTTGTTTTACTCCATTGTTCGTAAATAACATCATTGAAATCTAACACTGTATAGCCTTAAAACATGGTTAAACCTATAATGTTGATATCATGGAGGGTCAGTCCTTGCATCCATAGCCCAGTCTATGAATTTGAGAGTGGTTACATTTCTGCAGCCCCATCCCTCCACTTTTTACTGAAACAGTGGGGGGTGTCCGTTTTGTTATTGTTTCAACTGCAGATTGTCCCTTTAAACATGTTTTGTCTACTGTGCAAAGCCCATAGCGTCCCTACGGTTGAGGTGTTTGGTCACTTAATCACGTTCATATCTGTGTGGGTGTGTGAAGGTGTTTGGTCACTTAATCACGTTCATATCTGTGTGGGTGTGTGAAGGTGTTTGGTCACTTAATCACGTTCATATCTGTGTGGGTGTGTGAAGGTGTTTGGTCACTTAATCATGTTCATATCTGTGTGGGTGTGTGAAGGTGCTTGTGTGAAGGATGAAAGCACATGTATTGTCCTGTCTTATAAGCTCTTGTTTTCAGTTCCGTGCCCCTCTCTTTATCCAGTGTTACTCTGAAGCCTAAACCCAGACAGAGATGGAGGAGGAAGAGGTCAAGCCTCCTGAAGGCCCAGCCTGTTAGCAGGGTGAAATTGACCAGAGAGGAAAGAGGTGAGAGAGAGATACAGGGGGTGGACGGTGTGAAGAGGTTGGGGGGGGGGGCGCTGAATGTTGTGCCGTTCCCTTTAGCTCACCCGAGCTCATTCATTTTCTCATTTAGTCGGAACAGTGGAGTGTGCAAACTAGAACAGGAGTCCTGCCTACTAATGAGGACAGGGGGAGAGAGATGAAACCGGGAGAGAACGTGTGTGTGTCTTTGTGTGTGTGTGTGGACCTAGTCTAGACAGATAGGCAGGTTTAGACTTTGTTTTGGATTAGATCATTTGGATCGTTGGTGTGTGTGTGGACCTAGTCTAGACAGATAGGCAGGTTTAGACTTTGTTTTGGATTAGATCATTTGGATCGTTGGTGTGTGTGCCACTGTTTGTGCCGACCTTTAGTTCTCTATGCCAGGCTGTGTACAGGGAGAACTTGGGACTTTATCAGACAGACCGGATCATTTCTGGCGTGTTGACATTTGGTTCAGTGTGCCTTTGTCTGATCCCTTTGGAATCTGGTGGTTTTGTACGCCGTTGTCTTACTGAACATGAGGTTCTGTGTTTGACCACCTCTATCTGGGGGGGGGGGGGGGGTCACTGCAGAGTAAGGGTGAGCAGCAGTGCCATTTATCTGGAGGACTCCCACCACTTTTGGGAAAAAACTCAATGAAACAGCAGTGAAACAGGCCACTGTTCTGAATTGGATTGTGATACTAACATGGGCTGTCAGGGCCAGCTGATTATGAGTCTGAGAGAGAGAGGTGAATATGGGAGCTAGCGAGTGATGGAGTGAGTAATTCTGTGTGTATATGTGAGCTGGCTCCGGTACCTGATTATGAGCCTGGGAATAAGATGCTCGTGCCCAGGGTTTTGGTGCTGTCGGGAGTCACATTTTTTTTACGTGGATTTTTGCAGAAGGAAGGAAAACTCATATGAAATATGAATGAGTGAAGGTAAACTTACAATAAATTGGAAAAAGAATGAGAGTACCTTCCAAGAGCCGAGGCTAGCTCTTATCTCGCTTAATTTCCCTCACCCTCCCTTGCTCCTCTATCTTCTCTCTTGCTCACCTTTCTCAGTAAGGGGAAAGTGAATTGTCTAAGTAAGCCCTTTGAGGATCACTGGAGTTAAGATCTTGCTTTAAAAAATGGTGGCTTGCCCTGGTGAATAGGACCATTTTCCTGCCCTGGTGAATAGGACCATTTTCCTGCCCTGGTGAATAGGACCATTTTCCTGCCCTGGTGAATAGGACCATTTTCCTCCCTGGTGAATAAGACCATTTTCCTGCCCTGGTGAATAGGACCATTTCCCTGCCCTGGTGAATATGACCATTTTCCTGCCCTGGTGAATGGGACCATTTACCTGCCCTGGTGAATGGGACCATTTTCCTGCCCTGGTGAATAGGACCATTTTCCTGCCCTGGTGAATAGGACCATTTTCCTGCCCTGGTGAATGGGACAATTTCCTGCCCTGGTGAATGGGACCATTTTCCTGCCCTGGCGAATGGGACCTTTTTCCTGCCCTGGTGAATAGGACCATTTTCCTGCCCTGGTGAATAGGCCCATTTTCCTGCCCTGGTGAATAGGACCATTTTCCTGCCCTGGGGAATAGGACCACTGTCATGCCCTTTTGAATGGGACCATTTTCCTGCCCTGGTGAATGGGACCATTTTCCTGCCCTGGTGAATAGGACCATTTTCCTGCCCTGGTGAATAGGACCATTTTCCTGCCCTGGTGAATAGGACCATTTTCCTGCTTCGGTGAATAGGACCATTTTCCTGCCCTGGTGAATAAGACCATTTTCCTGCCCTGGTGAATAGGACCATTTTCCTGCCCTGCTAAGCATTATAAGTACTTTGGGTGTCATGGAAAATGTATGGAGTAAAAAGTACATTATTTTCTTTAGGCGTGCAGTGAAGTAAATATAAATAGTAAAGTACAGATACCCCAAAAAAACGTAAGTACTTTAAAATATTTAGTGTGTTTGGATTCCCTCCCTAATCCAGAGAGCTTTATTGGCATGACTGAATGTGTTTCTAAAAGCTTTACTTCTAATCAGCTTAATGGTAAAGACATACAAGCAAACACAAGATATGAGTCTCTCTAATCTGCCTAATTATGAAAATAATGCCTCAAATCAACAGATCAAATCCAATCCACACAGTCTGGTTTCTGCTGTTTACCCACCTGCTGCTGTTTACTCTCTCTCTCTCTCTCTTTCTCTCTCTCTTTCTCTCTCTCTTTCTCTCTCTCTCTCTCTCTCTCTATTTCTCTCTCTCTCTCTCGCTCTCGCTCTCTCTGTCACTCTGCCCTTGTATGGTAGGTCTTCCACAACCACAGTCAGACACTATGGTTATGATAGGTCAGGATATATATTACAATTTAACAGGATATTCACTTAAACCTAGAAATTCTAAATAGATTTTTCTCCTCACACACATTGTGTGTGATGTGTGACTCTGGTTAGAGATCTAGTGTGTGT
This sequence comes from Oncorhynchus clarkii lewisi, assembly GCF_045791955.1. NCBI lineage: Eukaryota > Metazoa > Chordata > Actinopteri > Salmoniformes > Salmonidae > Oncorhynchus > Oncorhynchus clarkii. Next base: position 83,562,451 of record NC_092158.1, read on the forward strand.
GTGTGTCCTTCACCAAAGGGTTTTGTTGCTCCCTTCCTCTCTGTCTCTCTTCTCTCCTTGTGTGATTCAGGGTTTTGTTTTTGGCACTGAGAGACAGAACAGGAGTCAAGTTACTGAGTGGGAGAAGAGAAAGGAGGGAGGGAGGGCGGGAGGGAGGGCGGGAGGGAGGGAGGGAGAAAAATCTATTTAGATTAATACTTTATGATTTATTGTTTTTTGTCTGAAATGTTTGTTATCTTCCAGTGCATTCTGACTGAGTTATATGACCAGTGTGATTGTAGAGCTGGGATGTGTCATAAAACATTGTAATCAGTACTGAGTGGCACTTACACTGACTTTGAGCTTTACAACCACCGTTTATCCAACCACTGTTTATCCAACCGCCGTTTATCCAACCGTTGTTTATTCAACCACTGTTTATCCAACCGCCGTTTATCCAACCACTGTTTATCCAACCTCCGTTTATCCAACCACTGTTTATCCAACCACTGTTTATCCAACCACTGTTTATCCAACCGGCGTTTATCCAACCACTGTTTTTCCAACCTCTGTTTATCCGACCTCCGCTTATCCAACCGCCGTTTATCCAACCACTGTTTATCCATCCGCCGTTTATCCAACCGCTGTTCATCCAACCTCCGTTTATCCATCCGCCATTTATCCAACCGCCGTTTATCCAACCACCGCTTATCAAAGTGGAACCTGGTGTACTCTACAGATAGAGATAGAGAGACAGCTAGAGAGGGAGAGAGATCTGTCTACCTGAGAAACAGCAGAAGGCGCTGTTTAACAGTGGAGATAATGAGGGATCTTCCCAGGTTGTGGCCTCCATTTCAGGTCTTAGAGTTTAATCAGCTGTGCTCTGTGCTTTTCATTGGGCCAGTGTGTTGTGATGAGCTGTCAGACAGTTTGGCTGAGAGATAACTAGAGTTTTTATGACTGCTCAGCCAGCCGTGTTCATACCCTCCTTGCCCCACTGAACTGTAGGAAATATTTTATTCTCAAATTCTTAATGAAAGTTTGTTTACTTTTTTCTCGTCCCCACACTAAGGGAATAAGGATAGCTTGATTCACACCATCTACTCTCACATACACACACAGACTCCTACTGTGACCTCTCATAAACACTGACTCCTACTGTGACCTCTCATACACACCGACTCCTACTGTGACCTCTCATACACACGACTCCTACTGTGACCTCTCATACACACTGAGACCTACTGTGACCTCTCATACACACTGAGACCTACTGTGACCTCTCATACACACTGAGACCTACTGTGCCCTCACATACACACTGAGACCTACTGTGACCTCTCATACACACTGAGACCTACTGTGCCCTCTCATACACACTGAGACCTACTGTGACCTCTCATACACACTGAGACCTACTGTGACCTCTCATACACACTGAGACCTAGTGTGACCTCTCATACACACTGAGACCTACTGTGCCCTCACATACACACTGAGACCTACTGTGACCTCTCATACACACTGAGACCTAGTGTGACCTCTCATACACACTGAGACCTACTGTGACCTCTCATACACACTGAGACCTAGTGTGACCTCTCATACACACTGAGACCTACTGTGACCTCTCATACACACTGAGACCTACTGTGACCTCTCATACACACTGAGACCTAGTGTGACCTCTCATACACACTGAGACCTACTGTGCCCTCACATACACACTGAGACCTACTGTGACCTCTCATACACACTGAGACCTACTGTGACCTCTCATACACACTGAGACCTACTGTGACCTCTCATACACACTGAGACCTAGTGTGACCTCTCATACACACTGAGACCTACTGTGACCTCTCATACACACTGAGACCTACTGTGACCTCTCATACACACTGAGACCTACTGTGACCTCTCATACACACTGAGACCTACTGTGACCTCTCATACACACTGAGACCTGCTGTGCCCTCACATACACACTGAGACCTACTGTGACCTCTCATACACACTGAGACCTAGTGTGACCTCTCATACACACTGAGACCTACTGTGACCTCTCATACACACTGAGACCTACTGTGACCTCTCATACACACTGAGACCTACTGTGACCTCTCAGACACACTGAGACCTACTGTGATCTCTCATACACACTGAGACCTACTGTGACCTCTCATACACACTGAGACCTACTGTGACCTCTCATACACACTGAGACCTAGTGTGACCTCTCATACACACTGAGACCTACTGTGACCTCTCATACACACTGAGACCTAGTGTGACCTCTCATACACACTGAGACCTACTGTGACCTCTCATACACACTGAGACCTACTGTGACCTCTCATACACACTGAGACCTACTGTGACCTCTCATACACACTGAGACCTACTGTGACCTCTCATACACACTGAGACCTAGTGTGACCTCTCATACACACTGAGACCTCTCATACACACTGCTCTGCCATTTGATGTCAGTCACAACCCATACTGTGCCCTCCCCCTGCAATCAACATAACAGACCATGGACATGCAGATGGACATGTGTAGCTGTGTGTGCTGTACACACGTGTGTATTTGTTTGTGTGTGTGTGGTGGGTAATGTGTCTTTGTAATGTTGTATGTGTGTTTGTACGGTATTAGCGTGTTTGTGTCCTTCAGGATGCAATGCCTGTCCTAAACAAGCTCCCACTGACTGGAATAGCAGGCTGTGACACACCAGCAAAGCTGATTAGACACAGAGAGAGACACACAGACGAGAGACAGAGATGTAGAGAGAGATAAATATTTAAACAAACCCTGAGGTGCCTTATTTCATTATAAACTGGTTACCAATGTAATTAGAGCAGTACAAATACATGGTTTTTCATACCCATGGTATATGGTCTGATATACCACGGTTGTCAGCCAATCAGCAATGAACCACCCAATTTATATATATATATATGGAATGAGAGAGGGAGATAGAGAGGGAAGAGACACAGAGAGAGAGAGGGGGAGAGAAAGAGATGCAGGTACCATACAGCCCAACAAACAAACCCACAGCAGGCAGGAGTAATCTCAGCAGCTCAACATCCCATCAATAATTCATCAGAAACACAGGCGTGAGGGGCGACGCACAGAGAGAATGACAGAAAGAGGTTAGGGGTAGATTAGGTAGAGGAAGAGAGAAGACTGGAGGAAAAAGAACATGAGAAATGAACAAAGTGAAAGATGGAGGGAATAAAACAGGAGAGATAACGTGAGTGATTTGCATAATGGTGAGATTAGAGGAGTGCCTGTGGGGGGAAGCGTCCTCTAGACTCTCCCATTCTTTCTCCTGTCCTCACATCCAGATGAGGATTGGTCTCACTAACTAGATTCTTTATTAGACCTCTGGGCCTCAATCTGATCACTGATACATGACCAGGCATAGAGAGATGAAGGCATCTGCCAGCCTCAGGCCAAAGTCTATTACATTATCCTGGCTCTCACCACTGTCTCGCCTCATACACACATCTAATCATTACTTAACGGTCCATGTACATTTCAATCTGTTGTGGTCTCTCTTGCTCGCTCTCTCTTCTTAGAAATGTTGACTTATATGTGGTACATTTGTTATTTTTTGTGTGCTTGGTGTGTGTGTGTGTGTGTGTGTGTGTGTGTGTGTGTGTGTGTGTGTGTGTGTGTGTGTAACAGGTGTTCGGACATTGCTCTGTCCTTCTCTTAGTGCTCCTGTCTTGTTTGTTCCTCTTCGTCCTCTTCCTCCTTCTGTTGGACAGATCCACTGCACTGACCCACACTCTCCTCTTGCCATCCTTGACCTTTAACCTCAGTATGTCATGTCCAGCAGCCAACCAGACAGTCAGCCGGCTCCAGAGCACAGTGATATCCTCAGGGAGGTGTTGTCTCTGACTGGCCCAGCCGGCCAGCGCTGTGAGGTTGACCTATCCCTGACCCTCACCAAGCACAAACACTGTCCCTCCAGACAGCCCGCTCAGATCTCCTAGACACTGTTTGTGTCCCAAACCACACCCTATTCCCTTTACAGTGCACTACTTGGTCAAAAGTAGTGCACTATAAAGGGAATAAGGTGCCATTTGTGACACAGTCGTTGTAATGTCACATCACACACTGACAGAAAAGTCATTACTGTGCTGTGTGGATTCAGACTGTAGTGGTGGTCAAACAACTGGACTGACTGTGTCAACACCAAGCCCCCTGTAGTTCCAGTGTCAACACCAAGCCCCCTGTAGTTCCAGTGTCAACACCCCCTGTAGATCCAGTGTCAACACCAAGCCCCTTGTAGTTCCAGTGTCAACACCAAGCCTCTTGTAGTTCCAGTGTCAACACCAAGCCCCCTGTAGTTCCAGTGTCAACACCCCCTGTAGTTCCAGTGTCAACACCCCCTGTAGATCCAGTGTCAACACCAAGCCCCCTGTAGTTCCAGTGTCAACACCCCCTGTAGTTCCAGTGTCAACACCCCCTGTAGATCCAGTGTCAACACCAAGCCCCCTGTAGTTCCAGTGTCAACACCAAGCCCCCTGTATTTCCAGTGTCAACACCAAGCACCTTGTAGTTCCAGTGCCAACACCAAGCACCTTGTAGTTCCAGTGTCAACACCAAGCACCTTGTAGTTCCAGTGTCAACACCAAGCCCCCTGTAGTTCCAGTGTCAACACCAAGCCCCCTGTAGTTCGTGTCAACACCAAGCCCCCTGTAGTTCCAGTGTCAACACCAAGCCCTCTGTAGTTCCATTGTCAACACCAAGCCCCTTGTAGTTCCAGTGTCAACACCAAGCCCCCTGTAGTTCCAGTGTCAACACCAAGGGATGACATCATCAGATGTTTGGATGTTCATTACATTGACAGCTTCTCAGCTGTGATACAGTGACTCTGTGGAAAGACTGGTGAATTATTGAAGCCTGGTTGTCTAATGTGTATAAGAGGCGGTGTGTGCTTTGAGAGAGACTGATAATAAGGTGTTGGTACATCTGTAGGCCTCTAGTGGAATATAGCCTTGGGAGCTGCTCTGTGTGTGTATTGTATTTGTGTGTGAGTTACATAAAGGCATGTATTGTGTCTTTGTATATAGTATCGTGTGTGTGTGTGTGTTTGAGTATGTGTTTGTGTGTGTGTTTGTGTCTGTGTATGTGTGCGTTTGAGTATGTGTTAATGTGTGTTTGTGTCTGTGTGTGTGTGCGCGTTTGAGTATGTGTTTATGTGTGTGTGTGTTTATGATAGCAGTCTTGACTGTGTGCCTGTTACTCTCTATGTATATCTTGGTGTATGCATGGCTTTGTCTGAGCTTCCCGGTGATGTCTCAGTGCCGACACAGGGGAGTGTGGATGTGTGTCACTTGTTGGAGTGAACAGCTGCTAGGGGACTTGGAGAGTTTAGATTGAGATGTTTTGTTCCCTTTTTCATGGAATGAATGAATGAATGAATGAATGCGTAGAGCACAAGACTAAAATGACAACTAAGTGAATACTGACACTGGCTGACATACTGAATGGTTCAGTGACTTGCAATCAGTTACAGAGTGTACTAGGTGACTGTGACTACTGTGACTAGTGTGTACAGTGTGATGACAGGCCCAGCACTGATTTGATGGAGGTATGAGGACAGTATGAGAGATGGAGAGGTAGGGAGGAGGAGATGATAGAGAGGAGAATCTCTAGAGGAGGAGCGATGGAGAGGTAGGGAGGAGGAGATGATAGAGAGGTGTAGAGAGGATAGAGAGGGATAGAGAGGTGTAGAGAGGATAGAGAGGGATAGAGAGGTGTAGAGAGGATAGAGAGGTGTAGAGGAAGAGAGGATAGAGAGGATGAGAGGTTTGGTCTAAGCGGAGTGGTTGTGCTTGCAGGCTTTTACTGTGTCCTGCTGGGGAGGAAGGCTGTTTGCGTTGTTGCCACTGGAGAAGAGGGAGGTTGACATTTGTCACATGTATTTATTTTCCAAGCTTTAGCACACAATGTTTTACATACAGCAGGATTTTAAAGGGCAAATAGTTCGGACTGCTACGTGTTTCTGTTTTTGCCACGGAAAAAATATCACAATACTGGTATTGTCCCAGCCCTAGTATTCACAGGGAGTGTTTTCTCTCTCTTTCCATATTTGCTAGAAGTCTTTTCAACACTTTTGTATGAGCATGTTTTTGTCCTTGGTCTAGTTGTGAACAGTCTTGTCCGATTCAGTCCTTCTTTCTCTCCTTATGCCTATCTATCTCTGTTGCTGCCCCCCCCCCCCCCTACTCTTCTGCTGGTTATGAGAGCCGGTCTGGCTTATTACTCCATTAAAATGTCTACATCTGATTTTCATCATTTCAATCCCCCGATTAAGACTGATAGCTGTTCCCTGTGGGACTAGGATATACTGTATGCTAGTCTATGCCTGCTCAGCAACTCCATAATCAGGCTTTGTTCCCCCTGTTTTCCCCTTCTCCCTCACACATTATTTACCTCTGTCTTTACTGTAGCTCCACCTCCCTCCCTCCCTCCCTCCCTCCCTCCCTCCCTCCCTCCCTCCCTCCCTCCCTCCCTCCCTCCCTCCCTCCCTCCCTCCCTCTCTCCCTCCGTCTCTCCCTCTCTCCCTCCCTCTCTCCCTCCCTCCCTCCCTCTCTCCTGGCTGATTTAGAAGAGATCATACCATACATCAGCTGTTAAAGGAGCCATCTGGAGCATACTGTGTGTTGCTGAGACACCCTCAGTGGAACTGATGACTGATCCAGGCCCATCAATATGCACTCATGCTAAATGAACACACACTTTTTACATTTTAGTCGTTTAGCAGAGGCTCTTATGCAGGGCGACTTACAGTTAGTGCATTTATCTTAGTTAGTTAGTTAGTTATCCTAGTTGGAACAACCAGTGCTTGACTTGGGCCAGAGCTGCCCGGAACGCCGTACCGGCACTTCTCATTTTTGGGGAAATGGGTACCGGCTACTCTATAAAAACAAAGGAGCGTATCTCTTGACCAGATTCACACACCCAGTCAATTTTTGGGGGATCAAAGAGGAATGAAGGCGGGATCTTCATTGACTAGTAATGTAGAGTGGGCATTAATTTCCTGATTACGCGTTGTTCAAGTTTATTTGCTAGTCTGTGAATCTGTGAGTGACAGAAGGCTGTTTGAGATAGCACAGATTGAATGTGTGCCAGCCTGAATGGCATGATGCGCTGTACCAAGTTGTCAAATTAGGGTTTGTAAGGTCATGAAAAGTCATGGAAATGTATTTCAGAATTGTTGTTCATGAGAAAAAAAAATATCAGCCATTATCGGAATGACCCTTCAGTGCATGTTTGTGGTGCTGCAAGTGTGTGTGTCAGTGGGCCGTTGCCCGTGGAGACGACATTTCAGCAGCGGTATAAATAAATCACAGACAGACTAACTAGATCACCATCTCAACACATATCTTGTAGAAGTTATCTCACTAGTTAATTATAACTAGCTAAGCATTCATTTGTTGCCTTTCCTTCGGCACTGTAGAGCCTAAATAATTATGCACTGTTGGAAAGCTGGGATTCCCCTCCATCAAACATTAGCCATGTAATCGGGACAACGTTAAAAATATTATAAGATTAGCCTAATTGACAAATAACTTGCTGTGCATAGAGCTCCACGAAACATGAATATTTGACTCTATATTAACACGTCTAGTTAAATACCTTGCTTTGAAGTAGCCTACGTTATCCATTTGACCCCTGATTTACTGAATGAGGGAATCATTAAATAAAGACACAAGTATTTGGTTGTAATGTTGAAAAAGCCAAGCCTGCACACCCAGGAGCTCTCCAGATGGAGGCTTGACAACATGTGACGAACAGTGCAGTTCCACATGGGGGCTAAGTGCCTTGATCAAGGGCACAACGGCAGGAGGTGGTAGGTGTATATGGGATCAGACACAGCAGCCTTCCAGTGTCAATAAGGCTTACTTTTTCATGTAGGCTGTAATAATAGTCATGAACATTTGGTTAAAAGTCATGGAGAAGTCATGGAAAATGTGTATAAACCGTTAACAGTGGATAATCAGAGGTCTCTATTGCATGTCGTTTGTGAATTTCGGTGAACAGTCTAATGGACCAACTTGGAAAAAGACAATTCCACCTCGCCGCACTGCAGCGCTGTCGGAGCCTTCCTCCTCTCCAGCGCTGTCGGAGTCTCTCACCTGTTCAGCGCTGCCAGAGCCTTCCTCCTCTTCAGCGCTGTTGGAGTCTCCCGCCGGTTTAGCGCTGTCAGAGCTTTCCGCCTCTACAGCGTTGCCGGAGTCTCCCGCCTGTTCAGAACTGCCAGTTAGCATAGAGCTGCCAGTTAGCATAGAGCTGCCAGTTAGCATAGAGCTGCCAGTTAGCATAGAGCTGCCAGTTAGCATAGAGCTGCCAGTTAGCATAGAGCTGCCAGTTAGCATAGAGCTGCCAGTCTGCAAGGAGCTGCCAGTCTGCATAGAGCTGCCAGTCTGCAAGGAGCCGCCAGAGCTGCCTGTCTGCAGGATTCCGCCAAAGCTGCCAGTCTGCAAGGAGCCGCCAGAGCTGCCAGTCTGCAAGGAGCCGCCAGAGCTGCCAGTTAGCATGGAGCTTCTTCGACCAGACTCTTCCAGATCTGCCAGTCGACCAGACTCTTCCAGATCTGCCAGTCGACCAGACTCTTCCAGATCTGCCAGTCGACCAGACTCTTCCACCAGATTCTTCCAGATCCGCCAGTCGACCAGATTCTCCCAGATCCGCCAGTCGACCAGATTCTCCCAGATCCGCCAGTCGACCAGATTCTCCCAGATCCAAGTCGACCAGGATCTGCTCAAACACAGGGTGTGATCTGAGTGGGCATTCTATGTTTCATGTCTTGTTTGTCTATTTCTATGTTCAGCCTGGGTCTATGTGTTTTTTCACCAGATAGGCTGTTTAGGTTTTCGTTACGTTTTATTTTGTAGTATTGTATTGGAGATTCGTGTTTCGTATTATTAATAAACATGGATCGTAAACCACACGCTGCATTTTGGTCCGACTCTCCTTCTCATAAAGACAGTGTCAATAAGGCTTACTTTTTCATGTAGGCTGTACCTCTATTGCATGTCGTTTGTGAATTTCGGTGAACAGTCTAATGGACCAACTTGGAAAAAGACAATTCCTGCACTTCTTCCATCCCAAGTCAAACACTGGGGACAACCACATATCACAGTATGTACACTTTTCATTTCATCGCACGCACGCACGCACGCACGCACGCACACACACACACACACACACACACACACACACACACACACACACACACACACACACACACTGAGATCATTCAACCACTCACCCTGTGATTGAGCTCGTGAGCCATTAATATACATGAACTGTCTATATTCCCTCAGCTGGTGTGATATATCAATAAGCAATAAGCTGTATCTCTACTTAGTGCTGTTAAAGTTGATTTGTTCCAGCCTTAATAACAGTTGTTTGATGCTGACTCCAGGCCTCTGGCACCCAGGGGATCCCGCTGGCATCGCTGTGGAGTAACCCTGTACTATTGGGGTGGGTAGGGAGTTCTTCTGGACTGGCAGTAATACTCTCTCAGCTCTTGTTGTAAGAAATCCTCTATGAGTCGTCCCTCTAGATGAGTCAGCAACAAACTCTGCATAGACAATCAGATGTAGTCTATGCTGAGGTCAGAGAGGATTCACAATCAGGAGGGTACATGGCACTGTCTGGCCAGCGCAGGGCAGGGCAAGGTAAGGCAGAGCAATTTTTTGCATTTGAATCAATGAGAGCTCTATCGTTTTGACCAAACATAACTATTATAGCTAATATGTCTGTCCTTATTTCATTTAACTCAATGGCACATGGAAACGGGCAGAACATTTTCTGTCCACTTTTACCCTCTAATGGACTACTTTTCTACTTATATTGAGAACTGTATACTGCAGCTTGTTCACCAACCATATTAGCTAGTAGCCACATAGATGCTTTAAAAATGTTGAAATGCCTGTTTGTATGCACAACAGTTCCCACCTACTGACACAGAGCAGGCTCATTTATGCATGAGGAGACCCATCAGCAATTAAATTTTGCTCTGAACACTCTTCACTGAGGTGTACGTTAAGATGCTATCTCTGGCAACATGATCTCATGTGAGATCTCTGCTTGCTTTGATCTTTATTTATTGTGCAAATTATCCACCACCCCGTTTCTCTCTCTCTCTTTCTCACTCTCATTAATTTCCTCCCTCCATGTGCAGCCTGAATCTTTCTCTCTTCTCCCTCTCTCCCAATTCAATTCAAAGGGCTTTATTGGCATGGGAGTGGCAGAGTGGTCTAAGGCTGTGTCACAGCCGGCAGCAACCGGGAGACCCATGAGACTGTGCACAATTGGCCCAGAGTTGTCCGGGTTAGAGGAGGGTTTGGCTGGCCGGGATGTCCTTGTCCCATATCACGCTCTAGCACACATTGGTGTGGCTGGCTTCAGGGTTAAGCGAGCAGTGTGTTAAGAAGCAGTGCGGCTTGGCAGGGTCGTGTTTCGGAGGACGCATGGCTCTCAACTTTCACCTCTCCTGAGTCCGTACGGGAGTTGCAGCGAGATTATAAGAACCAGTTTGAAATTGGGGAGGGAAAGGGGTAAAAACAACAACATAATTAACATTACACTCACAAAAGTTACATAGGAACAAATACATTTCAAATGTCATATTATGGCTATATACTGTACAGTGTTCTCACTATGGGCAAATATTTAAAGTACCAAAGGGAAAATGAATAATCATATATATTGTTTGTATTTGTTTGTATTTACAATTGTTCTTCACTGGTTGTCCTTTTCTTTTCTCGTGGCAACAGGTCACAAATCTTGCTGCTGTGATGGCTCACTGTGGTATTTCACCCAGTAGATATGGGAGTGTATCAACATTTGATTTTCTTTCAAATTCTTTGTGGATCTGTGTAATCTGAGGGAAATACGTCTCTGATATGGTAATACATTTGGCAGGAGGGAAGGAAGTGCAGCTCAGTTTCCACCTCATTTTGTGGGCAGTGTGCACATAGCCTGTCTTCTCTTGAGAGCCATGTCTGCCTGCGGCGGCCTCTCTCAATATCAAGGCTATGCTCACTGAGTCTGTACATTTCCTTAAGTTTGGGTCAGTCACAGTGGTCAGGTATTCTGCCACTGTGTACTCCCTGTTTAGGGCCAAATCGTGTTCTAGATTGCTCAGTTTTTTTGTTAATTCTTTCCCATGTGTCAAGTAATTATCTTTTTGTTTTCTCATGATTTGGTTGGGTCTAATTGTGTTGCTGTCCTGGGGCTCTGTGTGGTGTGTTTTTGTTTGTGAACAGAGCCCCAGGACCAACTTGCTCTTCTCCAGGTTCATCTCTCTGTAGGTGATTGCTTTGTTATGGTTTGGGAATCGCTTCCTTTTAGGTGGTTGTAGAATTGAACGTCTCTTTTAAGGATTTAGATAATTAGCGGGTTTCAGCCGGATTCTGCTCTGCATGCATTATTTGGTGTTTTACATTGTACACAGAGGATATTTTTTGCAGAGTCTCAATTTAGTGTTTGTTCCATTTTGTGAATTATTGGTTGGTGAGCAGACCAGAGACCTCACAACCATAAAGGGCAATGGGTTCTATAACTGATTCAAGTATTTTTAGTCATATCCTAATTGGTTTGTGTAATTTTATGTTCCTTTTGATGGCATAGAAGGCCCTTCTTGCCTTGTCTCTCAGATCGTTCATAGCTTGGTGGAAGTTACCTGTGGCGCTGATGTTTAGGCCGAGGTAGGTCTCGTTTCTTTTTTAAGTAAAAATAAAAAATTATATATATATATATTTTTATATACCCCCTTTTCTCCCTAATTTCGTGGTATCCAATTTGTTGTTACTGTCTTGTCTCATCGCGCAACTCCCGTACGGACTCGGGAGAGGCGAAGGTCAAGAGCCGTGCGTCCTCCGAAACCCAACCAAGCCGCACCGCTTCTTGACACAATGCCCACTTAACCAGGAAGCCAGCCGCACCAATGTGTCGGAGGAAACACCGTACACCTGCCGACCGTGTCAGTGTGCACTGTCCCCGGCCCGCTTCAGGAGACGCTAGTGTGCGATGGGACAAGTACATCCCTGCCTGCCAAACCCTCCCCTAACCCGAACAGCGCTGGGCCAATTGTGCGCCGCCCCATGGGTCCCCCTGTCGCGGCCGGCTGCGACTCAAACCCAGAATCTCTTGTGGCACACCTAGCGCTGCGATGCAGAGCCGGTTTTGTTTTTTTGTGTGCAACGGTGTCTAGATGGAATTTGTATTTTTGGTCCTGGCAACTGGGCCTTTTTTGGAACACCATTATTTTTGTCTTAGTGAGATCTACTGTCAGGGCCTAGATTTGACATAATCTGTGTAGAAGATCTAGGTGCTGCTGTAGGCCCTCCTTGGTTTGGGACAGAAGCACCAGATCTTCAGTAGACATATGACTTCAGATTCTAGTAGGGTGAGGCCGAGTGCTGCAGACTGTTCTAGTGCCCTCGCCAATTCGTTGATATATATGTTGAAGAGGGTGGACCTCAAGCTGCATCCCTGTCTCACCCCTGTGGAAAGAAATGTGTGTGTGTATGTTTTTTGCCAATTTTAAATGCACACTTGTTGTTTGTGGACATAGATTTTATAATGTCATATGTTTTTCCCCCCAACACTGCTTTTCATCAATTTGTATAACAGACCCTCATGCCAAATTTAGTCAAAAGCTTTTTAGTAATCAACAAAGCATGAGAAGACTTTGCCTTTCTTTTGGTTTGTTTGTTTGTCAGTTAGGGCGTGAAATTTGACATTTGCTCAGTACATTGTTTTCACTGGAGAAATGTACGAGTCTGCTGTTAATGATAATGCAGAGGATTTTCCCAAGGTTGCTGTTGATGCATATCTGACGGTAGTTATTGGGGTCTCTCTGGGTTGACGTCCTGTGGGATTCACAGTTGTTGGTTGGTTAATTATTGCTCTGAACACTCTAACTGAGGTGTACATTAAGATGCTCTCTCTGGCAACATGATCTCATGTGAGATCTCTGCTCGATCTTGTTTTCTTGCACAAATTATCCACCACCCCTTTTCTCTCTCTTTTTCTCACTCTCATTTCTTTCTCTTTTCCATTTTTCACCTCCCTCCATGTGCAGCCTGAATCTGTCTCTGTCTCTCTCTGTCTCTCTCTCTTCCTGTCTCTCTCTCTCTCTACTGTCTCTCTGGACTGACGTCCTGTGGGATTCCCAGGTGTTGGTTGTTCTTGATAATGATCTTCTCCTCTCGGCAATGATCTTCTCCAGCTACAACCACATGCAACACTTCCTGAGAACACATGAATACTCCAATTCTCATATTACATAGTACAGAACATCTAGTATCTGTTTTCAGGTCTTGTTTCTGATAGGCAGAAGACAACTGACAACAAGCAGTCAGGAATCTCATCTAGTTCCACAGTGAGTTGAGTTTCTCCTGACCTTGGAACAGCACTTGATTTATTTCCAGGGAAAACACACAACTTCAGCCTGGCCCTGTGCTAAATCTTCTGTCAGTGGGGACAACTGAGAGACAAGTGCACCCTGTCTGTCTGCCAGACAGCCAGTGAGTCTGTCTCTCTCTCTCTGTCTCTCTCTGTCTCTCTCTCTCTGTCTCTCTCTGTCTCTCTCTCTCTGTCTCTCTCTCTCTCTCTCTCTCTCTCTCTGTCTCTCTCTGTCTCTCTCTCTCTCTGTCTCTCTCTCTCTGTCTCTCTCTGTCTGTCTCTCTCTGTCTCTCTCTCTCTGTCTCTCTCTCTCTCTGTCTCTCTCTCTCTCTGTCTCTCTCTCTCTCTCTCTCTCTCTCTCTCTCTCTCTCTCTCTCTCTCTGTCTCTCTCTCTCTCTGTCTCTCTCTCTCTCTCTGTCTCTCTCTCTCTCTCTGTCTCTCTCTCTCTCTCTGTCTCTCTCTGTCTCTCTTTCTCTGTCTCTCTCTCTCTGTCTCTCTCTGTCTCTCTCTCTCTGTCAATTTCAATTCAATTCAATTCAAGGGCTTTATTGGCATGGGAAACATGTGTTAACATTGCCAAAGCAAGTGAGGTAGACAACATACAAAGTGAATATATAAAGTGAAAAACAACAAAAATTAACAGTAAACATTACACATACAGAGGTTTCAAAACAGTAAAGACATTACAAATGTCATATTATATATATATATACACAGTGTTTTAACAATGTACAAATGGTTAAAGGACACAAGATAAAATAAATAAGCATAAATATGGGTTGTATTTACAATGGTGTGTGTTCTTCACTGGTTGCCCTTTTCTCGTGGCAACAGGTCACAAATCTTGCTGCTGTGATGGCACACTGTGGAATTTCACCCAGTAGATATGGGAGTTTTTCAAATTTGGATTTGTTTTCAAATTCTTTGTGGATCTGTGTAATCTGAGGGAAATATGTCTCTCTAATATGGTCATACATTGGGCAGGAGGTTAGGAAGTGCAGCTCAGTTTCCACCTCATTTTGTGGGCAGTGAGCACATAGCCTGTCTTCTCTTGAGAGCCATGTCTGCCTACGGCGGCCTTTCTCAATAGCAAGGCTATGCTCACTGAGTCTGTACATAGTCAAAGCTTTCCTTAATTTTGGGTCAGTCACAGTGGTCAGGTATTCTGCCGCTGTGTACTCTCTGTTTAGGGCCAAATAGCATTCTAGTTTGCTCTGTTTTTTTGTTAATTCTTTCCAATGTGTCAAGTAATTATCTTTTTGTTTTCTCATGATTTGGTTTGGTCTAATTGTGCTGTTGTCCTGGGGCTCTGTAGGGTGTGTTTGTGTTTGTGAACAGAGCCCCAGGACCAGCTTGCTTAGGGGACTCTTCTCCAGGTTCATCTCTCTGTAGGTGATGGCTTTGTTATGGAAGGTTTGTGAATCACTTCCTTTTAGGTGGTTGTAGAATTTAACGGCTCTTTTCTGGATTTTGATAATTAGTGGGTATCGGCCTAATTCTGCTCTGCATGCATTATTTGGTGTTCTACGTTGTACACGGAGGATATTTTTGCAGAATTCTGCGTGCAGAGTCTCAATTTGGTGTTTGTCCCATTTTGTGAAGTCTTGGTTGGTGAGCGGACCCCAGACCTCACAACCATAAAGGGCAATGGGCTCTATGACTGATTCAAGTATTTTAAGCCAAATCCTAATTGGTATGTTGAAATTTATGTTTCTTTTTTATGTTTCTGTCTCTCTCTGTCTCTCTCTGTCTCTCTCTGTCTCTCTCTCTCTCTCTCTGTCTCTCTCTCTCTGTCTCTCTCTGTCTCTCTCTCTGTCTCTCTGTCTCTGTCTCTCTGTCTCTGTCTTTGAAGTCCCTAGGGGAATTCGGACAGCCCACATTTATATAATTGAGAATGTGTTTGTTTTAATTGACTGTGTTGTCTTTATCTTAATGTGTATATTGTGAATATTTATGTTCATATATACTTGCCTATTGATGTGTACATTTTTGTATTTTGCAGGGCTCATTTGCATGAGACTTTAGTTTCAATATGACTTCCCTGTTGAAATAAAGGTCAATTAAACATGACTGAAAAGGCACATGTCATGGTATGAAAGCCAAATATCAAGTGTTATTAACATGACATTGTACTTGTCACTGGCCGTACCTCGGGTTGTGGCAGGAGGATACATATTTGGCTGCCAAAAATTTTACTTCTTCTTTTACAGTTCCAAATACCTTGTACTGAATGGTCATTTTGGAAAATAAATATTGTACTAGGTTCAGTATTTTTCACAGTGTAATAGGACACTTATCTCTGTCTCTACCTCTCCCCGGGGGCAGAGTGAGTACAGCCTGTCCTCTCTGGGCTGCCAGGTTTGCCTGTGACAACCTGTCTCTATGGCCAGACTGCTCACTGAGTCTGTACCTAGTCAGTGTTTTCCTTAGTCTTCTATCAGTCACAGTGGTCAGACAGTCTGCCACCGTGTACTGTCTGTTTAGAGCCAAATAGCATTGAATTTGACTTACTTTTTGTTGTGGTGTCTTTCCAATAGGTTATATATTTTTGTATTTGCACTGAGTGCTGTCTTGAGGCTCTTGGGGCTTGGTTTGGGTTAGTGAACTGAGCCTCTGGCTGAGGGGACTCTTCTCTTGTTTCATCTCTTGACATTGTAAATGTATGTAGTTATGAATGTAGATTGATGTACTGTAGTTCTGTCCTTGAGCTGTTCTATTAATGTTCTGTATTATGTCATGTTTTATGTTTTGTGTGGACCCCAGGAAGAGTAGCTAATGTTTATGTTTTGTGTGGACCCCAGGAAGAGTAGGTGCTGCGTTTGCACAGGTAATAGGGATCCTAATAAAATACCTAAATTGTAGGGCTGTGTAATTAAATGTTTTGGGGTTGATTCATTTAGACGGTTGTAAAATTTGGAATACGCTCTTGCAAAACTCTGCATGCAGTATTTTGATTTGATGTTTGTCCCATTTGGTAAATTAATTATTAGAGAGTGGACCCCATACTTCGCTACCATATAGTGCCATTGATTCTATCACTGATTGGAAAAATTTGAGGCAGATTCTAATTGGAATTCGAATTTCGATTTTAATGTTCCTATTAATTGCATAGAAGGCTCTTTTTCTAATTTTTTAAAATTCTTTATTTAACCAGGTAGGCCAGTTGAGAACAAGTTCTCATTTACAACTGCGACCTGGCCAAGATAAAGCAAAGCAGTGCGACAAAAACAACAACACAGAGTTACATGTGGAATAAACAAAAGTACAGTCAATAACACAGTAGAAAAATCTGTATACAGTGTGTGCAAATGGAGTAAGGAGGTAAGGCAATAAATAGGCCATAGTAGAGAAGTAATTACAATTTAGCAATTTACACTGGAGTGATATATGTGCAGATGAGGATGTGCAAGTAGAAATACTGGTGTGCAAAAGAGAAAAAAGTAAATAAAAACAATATGGGGATGAGGTAGGTAGTTGGATGGGCTATTTACAGCTGGGCTGTGTACAGCTGCAGCGAGCGGTAAGCTGCTCAGATAGCTGATGCTTAAAGTTAGTGAGGGAGGTATAAGTCTCCAACTTCAGTGATTTTTTGCAATTCATTCCAGTCATTGGCAGCAGAGAACTGGAAGGAAAGGCGGCCAAAGAGGTGTTGGCTTTGGGGATGACCAGTGAAATATACCTGCTGGAGCGCGTGCTATGGGTGGGTATTGCTATGGTAACCAGTGAGCTGAGATAAGGCGGAGCTATACCTAGCAAAGACTTATAGATGACCTGGAGCCAGTGGGTTTGGCGATGAATATGTAGCGAGGACCAGCCAACGAGAGCATACAGGTCGCAGTGGTGGGTGTTATATGGGGCTTTGGTGACAAAACTGATGGCACTGTGATAGACTGCATCCAATTTGCGTGGTGGAGGCAAATTTGTAAATGACTTCGCCGAAGTCAAGGATCAGTAAGTAAGTCAGTTTTACGAGGGTAAGTTTGGCAGCATGAATGAAGGAGGCTTTGTTGCGAAATAGGAAGCCAATTGTACATTTAACTTTGGATTGGAGATGCTTAATGTGAGTCTGGAAGGAGAGTTTACAGTTAGCCAGACACCTAGGTATTTATAGTCAGAACCGTCCAGAGTAGTGATGCTAGTCGGGTGGGTGGGTGCGGGCAGTGATTGGTTGAAGAGCATTAATTCAATTTTACTAGCATTTAAGAGCAATTGGAGGCCAAGGAAGGAGTGTTGTATGGTATTGAAGCTCGTTTGGAAGTTTGTTAACACAGTGTCCTAAGAAGGGCCAGATGTCTACAGAATGGTGTCGTCTGCGTAGAGGTGGATCAAATAATCACAAGAGCGACATCATTGATGTATACAGAGAAAAGTGTCTTGCTTTGACTCTCAGCTCATTCACAGTTATGCGAAAGCTACAGATGTTGCTGATATTTAGTCCTAAATACGTGTAGTTTTTGGTGTGTTTTTATAGAACTTAGTCCAAATATAATGTATAATTGTGATACTGATTTCTGAACCTCTTTTGGGATATCATTATATATATTTTTTTAGGTTAACTGTCAGAATCCTGGTCTGGCAAATTCCTGCGGACCTGGTGTCCGGTAATTCCCCGTCTAGTCCTTGTGATTTATCTTTTACTCTTTTCTCAAATTGTTCTCACTTTAGTTCTTCCCGAAGTGGAACTTCTGGAGAACATTGGTCTACGTTTTGATCATCCTTCAACCCTTTGTTACCCTTGTGCTCTAACACTTGGTGTGGGTTGGGTGCAGGAACGTAGTGAACAGGTTGATTGTAGCGGTAGTCGTTTTAATGGCGACGTACTTTACAGTTATTTCGACCACGGAGGTAATTGGAATCATGGTTTCATGGTGGAAACTGTTGTTGTGCATCATCTCTCAATGCTCCAATACCTGATAATGCACCCTCTAACTGGAGTGAGTGCTCCTGGTCAAACTTCAAAACCGAGTGGTCAGGGCTCTTAGCGTTGTGAACTTTTTATGCCTCAAAAGCTGTGCTTGCAAGCTCTCTGAGTTGTAAGATAGGCAAGCCAACATGGGCGGCAGGGCCCAAGTAGGTAATGAAGGTGGGATACATGATCGACAGGAACATTTGTTTAAATGATAACAGGTCTTCCATGCTTGTTTCAGTGAGTAGGCCAAAGTAAGCTGAACAAAGCCTATTTGATGGTGTTAGCCAGTGAGCTATTGTGTTTGTGAGTCACAGAATCACTGAATTCTAATTTCAAAGCTGTGGCAAGTTTAGCGTAGTCATTTAGCACGTGTTGCTGCTGTAGACGAATTAACCTCGTCACGCGTCTATTCGACGTTCGCTTCAACAGGTAAACCCTGTCAGAACCCGTAGTGTTCGGGTAGCCATCCAACGCGTCCTCTATGTCAGCTAGGAACGTCTCAGTATCGTTTGGCTGACCTGGAACGGGATCAAAGGTGGGGAAATTCTTGATGAGTTTGTCAAGGTATTCCGCGCCAAGCGGGCAGAGAGGGTTGGCTTCACCCTGTGGAGAGATTGGGGCCGAAAGGCCAAGAGGAGAAGCCAAGCCTTGTTGTTGTTGGCCAAAAGGCGCAATATTACTTAGTACCGAATGGCCAAGAGGAGAAGACTGAGGGACACATGAGGGAGGCAAGTTCTGAAACCTATCATCTTTACTCCTGTGAGTACAGGGCTCCGGTAGTTACGCTGTAGAACGTGACCATTCTGGGCTTCCTCCAGATGGTACCTAAGGGTGGTATTCTGCTGCATTGCAAAGTCCACTTGAGCACTTAGAGTACTGATTTTGGACACGTGAGTGTCGCACTTGCTCCTTTCGGTCTCAAACTTATCTGTCATGGTTTGCAGATAGAGGTCTTGAGTACGGAGCGAGAGATTCAGTGATGAGATTTCCTCCGCTTGCTTATTAATCAATATTTCCATCTTCATCACCTGAGTTCTCTCATCATTCATTTGGTCAGCGACTTCAATGAGTTCTGCTGATTTGTCATCCAACTTTGTCAATGTGTTCATTAACTGATCGTCTTTGGTCTGCAGCGCTTTGAGGAGAACCGTGTTACTTTGAGTAACGTTCAACAAAACTGCATGCTTGTTATCAAGTTGAGCACTCCTGTTTGTAGATAACTCTTCAGATTTATCTAGTTTGGCGTGGACATCATCGTATTTAGTTTTGAGTTGTTCCTTTAAATCGAGTTGTTCCTGTAGCAAATATTTTTGTTCCTGTGAAGACGATTTTGTTGAAGAGCTTGTGCTTGTTCATCGTTATACGTTTTTGCAATTCCATTTAATTGTTCAGTTTTCAAGCGCAGTTCCATAGCTAGCAGAATATTTCCCCTTTCTGCATTAGGTCATTGGTTTCCCGGTTCTCTCCACCTGTCCTTTTATGTCTACCGTTACCTGCTCGTGCTTCAGCTGTGCTCTGCGGTATTGGACAGATGCCAATCTCGGATGGCAAGACATCAGGGCTAGACTGGAGAGAACCATTTTGAGGCCTGCGCCTGACGATTGATTTTAGAAAGTGTTGTTGTCTGCTTTTCCACTAATGGCATAATTAGGGTTGGTATCGCTGCTGAGGTCAGAGATTAATCCATTTACGGGTGGAGGTTCACTAATTAGCGGGCAAATTGAATTAATCAATGATAATGGTTAATCATACCTGGATAGGGTATCTGGGAATTAAACTTTAAATTAACCTGGGAAGTTGGTTCATCTAGTTTAAGGTGTCTCATTTAATTGGAAGAACCTAGAAAGGTATGTTCGACAATTTAAATAAATAAATTGAATGAGACAATGATACCCAAGTAATTGAGATTGCTGGATTATGTTAGGTCCAGGTTTGGATTTCCCCTACTTCTTTTAAGAGATGTGTGATGCAGAATGCTGAAATCAAACGTAAGTACAAAGGGCGGGACTTCCGTCGCGCAAGGCGGAGGAATTTAAACGGACCACAGGAAGTGAAAAATGTTCCCCCTTTTGTTAGCTTAGCATCTCGTACAAGCTAATCCTACTTTGTTCAGAAATCTCACTTCCAAGCACAAAATAGGGTTATCTCACCATGGAAAGGTTGGGTTTACTAGTGACGTCTCACATTAACCCATTCGGCATAGCGTTATGTTGACCGGAGCAGTGCGGTACATAAATACAGATATGCCTGTGGTCTGCCCACACTTGCTTAGTGCGGTAGGCGGACAGAATAGAACGGATATCTTCGCATTTCTAACCTTACTGGCTCTATGTCCTTGCTCTAGAAGTTAATATTGACCGACAGAAATAGGACCGGTTGGTCTAACGGACTAAATCTGAAATTTATCCATCATTGCTATCGACACACGGCCAGAGGCACTCTCAAAATAGCTTCTGCAAAATGGAAACACACACAACCAATTTGTATAAAAAGCAGTCTGTTGTACAATTCTGTTTGCACAATTGATATATAGAATTCCACAGCAAAGTCTATTTCTATTTTAGATTCCTCGCACGGGGGCGTCATATATGTTGTGTCTTTGGCATCATTAAACTGAAGATTCATCTTTATCAAATGACTCTGTAATTATTATTATGCGATTAAACTGATTAATCATGTAACTGTAATTAACTAGGAAGTCGGGGCACCAAGGAAATATTCAGATGACAAAGTTATCATTTTCCTAATATAACTTTTCAGATATTTTAATATCTGATCAATTAGTCTTCTGATTAATGACTTATTCTTTATTTTACCTCACATTATTCTCATTCCAAACGTCGTAAATTGTTGGTTATCTGCACAAACCAGGTCTTCACTATGAGTCATCCATACATCAATTGTCTTAAATCATTTATTTACTAACTAAGTAATTCACAGAAATGCATAAACAAACAAACAAACAAGGAAATGATAACGGAGTTTCCCTAGTGGGATAAACCGGCATCGCGGCTTGGTGTACAAAAGGGAAGTGGGGGTCGACTAAGATAAGACAACAAACACACAGTTGATAATTATAACAATTGAAATGCTAATCCTTTGCACATGAACGCTCACTCATTCGGGAATAATTGCAATCAATATGTATATTTACGCTCAGTGTGTCGTCGGGATCTCTGTTGAAAAGTTTGTTTCTGTTGGAGAGTCTGTCTGTCCTCTCTCTCTCTCTCTCTCTGTCGTGGTTAGAATGGATAGTTCAGAGTGACATTCATTCATGTCGTTATAGAATAGATGTTTCAGCGGTTGTCGGTCTTTCCGTTCAATGATACCGAATTCCTAGCTGCAGACTAGTAATTAATATCGAAGACTTGTTCTTATTCTGTCGGTATCGATAGTCTAAGAGTTTAACCACGTGGGATGGTTAAAAGATTCAGCAGTCTGGCCCTCTCGTTATCGAGGTAAGCTGGTCTGCAACCTTTGTCCTCTTGTAAAACCCGGGTGGGGATTTTATTCGGAAGAGCAGAAAAGGGCCTGTCCCAGGATGCCCGACCATAACTGTGCTCATGGGTGGTCCTCTGATTTAGTTCAACTCCAAAGGGAATTGGAGTTTCCTTCATTAACCTGTAGTGACGCCCAGCGCGTGAACGTGACCGTTATCATCATCTGACACTAATTAGCATAACGCAACGGACATAAATCTTCCTAGAAAATATTCCTATTCATGAAAATCACAAGTGAAATATATTGGAACACAGCTTAGCCTTTTGTTAATCACCCTGTCATCTCAGATTTTCAAAATATGCTTTACAGCCAACGCTAGACAAGCATTTGTGTAAGTTTATCATAGCCTAGCATAGCATTATGCCTTGCCAGCAGCAGGCAAACTTGTCACGGAAATCAGAAAATTAAATAGTTTACCTTTGATGAACTTCGGATGTTTTCACTCACGAGACTCCCGGGTAGACAGCCAAAGTTCATTTTTTCCCAAAAGATTATTTTTGTAGGCGAAATTAGCTCTGTTTGTTCTTCACGTTTGGCTGAGTTCGGAAATTGCGGTCACAACGCCAAAAAATATTCAAAATTAGCTCCGTAATATCGACAGAAACATGGCAAACGTTGTTTAGAATCCATCCTCAAGGTGTTTTTCTAATATCTATTCGATAATATATCTGTCGGGACAATTCCTTTTTCTCTAGGACCGATTGGAGTAATGGCTACCTCTGCACTTTACACAAGAATCTCTCTCGGAGCCACCATGTGACCACTTACGCAATGTGCCCCCATACGACTATTCTTCAACAGAAATGCGTAAAACTACGTCACAATGCTGTAGACACCTTGGGGAATACGTAGAAAGCGTAAGCCCGTTGATGGTACATTCACAGCCATATAGGGAGTCATTGGAACGCAGCGCTTTCAAAACCTGGGGCACTTCCGGATTGGATTTTTCTCAGGCTTTCGCCTGCAACATCAGTTCTGTTATACTGACAGACAATATGTTTACAGTTTTGGAAACGTTAGTGTTTTCTATCCAAAGCTGTCAATTATATGCATATTCTAGCATCTTTTCCTGACAAAATATCCTGTTTAAAATGGGAACGTTTTTTTCCCAAAAATGAAAATACTGCCCCCTAACACCAAGAGGTTAAACAGTCCAAAATCACATTACACAATTTCACAAACAGTATCATCCTCACTCATTCATCTCATACAACAATTAGATGTAAGCCTCATATCTGAGGCTATTATATAAATAGCGTTATGTTAATGTTTTCGTAATGTCTCCCTTGAGTTTCACAAAATTGAACCAAACGGACCAGTTCGTAGCTGGATTCTTCACCGATATTTTATACCTTCTCCAGAACATAAATGTTGTTTGGTTCTCCAGTTCTGTGAGGTGGAAGAAATTCCTTTGTTCTCTATGAAAATTCACTCTCTCTCTATACTGTGGCCATGAGGAGATAATCTCCTCGAGGAATTTACGACCTCTCCCTGACCACAGCAGCCTTGGTGTAGGAGACATTGGGGTAGGGGGATGGTGCATAGAAAAGGGCTGGTGCAGAGGGAGGGGTGCTCGCTGTACCCAAAGAGGGCAACGTCATGACAGTGCAAAATTGAATCAAATGCTTTCTTGAAGTATACAAAACAGCAGTAGATGAATTATTACCTTTGAGTTGACTTGTTTGTCAATTAGTGTGTTGAGGGTATTAATGTGGTCTGTTGTGCGGTAATTTGTTAACATTTGTTGTGTTCATCAAGGAAATTAAGTAGTCAGCTATTTATGATGCTGCAGAGAATTTTCCCCAAGTTGCTGTTAATGCAAATTCCTCTGTAATTATTTGGGTTAAATTTGTCCATATCTTTTATAGATTGGTGTGATCAGTCCTTGGTTCCAAATATCGGGTAAAATACCTGCAGTGAGGATAATGTTGAAATTACCTATGTAGTTTGAGTATAGCTCATTTTAATTTGTCGTCTGTATATTTGATCATTTCATTTAAAATACCATCAGCACCACAGGCCTTTTTGGGTTGTATAGTACATCGTTTTCCCAATATTTATTGTTCTATAATTGGGAATCCACAGGATTCTGATAGTCTTTGACTGCTAATTCAAGGATTTGTAATTTTTGTCTTGTACCTGTATATTATTTTGTTCTGGGCTCTTTGTTATTTTGCTGTAGAGGTTTGCAAAGTGATTTCTCCACATATCACCATGTTGGATAGCCAATTTATCATGATGTGGTTTGTTTAATTTATTCTAATTCTCCTAGAAGCGGTTTGAGTCTATGGATACCTCAGTTACATCCAGCTGATTTATATCCAGCTTTTTTGTTCTAGGGTGTGTTTGTATTGCTTCAGTGTTTCCCCATAATGAAGGCATATGTTTATGTTGTCTGGATCTCTGTGTTTTTATCCAATATGCACTACCGGTCAAAAGTTGTAGAACACCTACTCATTCAAGGGTTTTTCTTTATTTTCACTATTTTCTACACTGTAGAATAAAATTGAAGACATCGAAACTTTGAAATAATACACATGGAATCATGTAGTAAAAAAAGTGTTACACAAATCAAAACATATTTAATATTTGAGATTCTTCAAATAGCCACCCTTTGTCTTGACAGCTTTGCACACTCTTGGCATTTTCACATTTTCTATAGGACTGAGGTCCAGGGCTTTGTGATGGCCACTCCAATACCTTGACTTTGTTGTCCTTAAGCCATTTTGCCACAACTTTGGAAGTATGCTTGGGGTCATTGTCTATTTGGAAGACCCATTTGCGACCAAGCTTTAACTTCCTGACTGATGTCTTGGGTTGTTGCTTCAATATATCCACATAATTTTACTCCCTCATGATGCCATCTATTTTGTGAAGTGCACCAGTCCCTCCTGCAGAAAAGCACCACCACAAACCGTACGCTGACACCCCTGGTGTTCTTCGGCTTGCAAGCCCTCCCCCTTTTCCCCTAAACATAACAATGGTCACTATGGCCAAACAGTTATATTTTTGTTTCATCAGACCAGAGGACATTTCTCCAAAAAGTACAGTCTTTTTCCCCCATGTGCAGTTGCAAACCGTAATCTTGATTTTTTTTATGGCGGTTTTGGAGCAGTGGCTTCTTCCTTGCTGAGAGTCCTTTCAGGTTATGTCGATATAGGACTCGTTGTACTGTGGATATAGATACTTTTGTACCTGTTTCCTCCAGCATCTTCACAGGGTCCTTTGCTGTTGTTCTGGGATTGATTTTGCACTTTCGCACCAAAGTACGTTAATCTCTAGGAGACAGAATGCGTCTCCTTCCTGAGCGGTATGACAGCTGCGTGGTCCCATGGTGTTTATACTTGCGTATTATTGTTTGTACAGATGAACGTGGTACCTTCAGGTGTTTGGAAATTTCTCCCAAGGATGAACCAGACTTGTGGAGGTCTACAATGTTTTTCTGAGGTCTTGGCTGATTTTTTTTGATTTTCCCATTATGTCAAGCAAAGAGGCAATGAGTTTGAAGGTAGGCTTTGAAATACATTCACAGGTACACCTCCAATTGACTCAAATGATGTCAATTAGCCTACCAGAAGCTTCTAAAGCGATGATATCATTTTCTGGAATTTTCCAAGCTGTTTAAAGACACAGTCAACTTAGTGTATGTAAACCTCTGACCCACTGGAATTGTGATACAGTGAAATAATCTGTCTGTAAACAATTGTTGGAAAAATTACTTGTGTCATGCACAAAGTAGATGTCCTAACTTACTTGCCAAAACTGTAGTTTGTTAACAAGAAATGTGTTGATTAGTTGAAAAACAAGTTTTAATTACTCCAACCTAAAGGTATGTAAACTTCTGACTTCAACAGTATATTATTAAATAAATACAGATAAAAAAAAATAATGATTGCGAAAATCGAAATAAGTTATTGAGAACTATATCTAATTAAAACACAGAGATCCAGACAATGTAAAGCAGTGACTGAAGCTGGGGAATGCTGTGTCCCACTTAGCAGAGTAAGTCCTGAAACATCAGTTATCTGACTCTCCGGTAATGGGACTGGCTCATCGTTAGCACACACACACACAAACACACACACACACACACACACACACACACTTTTGTACAGTATGTGTGGAAACCAACATGGTGGATTCTCCTCTGTAAGGCAATGGCCATCCCCTCAGACAGACACGGAGAGGAGGATCATAGTGAGGTTGAATATCAGTCATAGTTAAATTCATTATGGGACGCCACACCAAATGACCTGTTATTGCAGAGCCAAACAAGGTCCCTAAATACACATGAGCTGGAAAATACTCCAGTGTCTTGTCCTGGGGGACAATCATCAACCCCATATCCCTGCTATAACTACGTATGAATATGCTAGTAATTACTCATGCCGTTTTAACCAGGCTGTGGGCTATCACTCTCTCTCACAAAATGTTCTCTCAGCTCCATGGCAGAATATGTACAATTGCAGGAAAGTAGCTTTAAATCAGCAAAGATTTATTTTAGCTACATGGAGACATTTGTGGAATTGCAGGAAATTATCTTAAAAATGCAAAAATGTCACTACACCGCCAAGATGGGGGCCTCTAAAATAGTCTCTAAAATGTTTATGCGCTGACGGGCCGGCCACATACATTGCCATGATCCTTTCCACGCCCCCTGCCCCCTGCCACGCCCCCAGCTATAATTTTTTTTAACCAGAAAAAAACCTGTCTTTATATAGAAACAACTGACAGTATCCCTCAGGACATCTTCAAATCTCACTGTCAATTCTCTTCATTGGAGAGGATTATGGAATGATTTGCAAAGGATTGAGTGCTTAAACAAGCAAACCTTGTGTGTGAATTGATCTATGGACTGACTTACAGTATAAGGAATGCATTTTGTTCTAGTGTAAGGGATTTCATGCTCCGAGGGGTCCCAGAGGAATCCCAGTGGGTTTTAAAGTGTAGTGAAGATGTTTCATTCTTCTTATCACCATGAACTGAGCCATCGAGCTGTATCTCAGAGAGAGGGTGAGAGAGAGAGGGAGAGAGAGAGGGAGAGAGAGGGGGAGAGAGAGGGTGAGAGAGAGGGTGAGAGAGAGGGGGAAAGGAAGTAGAGAAAATCCAATCATTTCAAGAAAGGCCCCAATAAATGCAAAAGACAGATTACAATGAAGGTTGAGAATCAGCCAGCATTACTACCTCTTCAGTGGAGCAGGAGAAGTGGATAGAGAGGAGAGCTGTACATGGGGTACAGTATATACAGTGCCTTCAGAAAGTGACTTTTTCAACATTATGTTGCGTTCCAGTCTGAATTAAACATTTATTAAATGTAGATTTATTTTGTCATCGGCTTACACACAGGTTTTTTTTGTTTTGTTTTTTTGTTTTACAAATGAAAAAAATGAAAAGCTGAAAAGTATTGAGTCAATAAGTATTCAACCCCTTTCTTATAGCAGGCCTAAATAAATCACAAAGTAATTTGCATGGAGTCTGTATGCAGTAATGGTGTTTATGACAGTGCGATTTGAAGATGTCCTGAGGGATACTGTCGGTTGTTTCTTTGTAAAGACAGTTTTTTTTCTGGTTAAGAAAAGCTTAGCTGGGGGCGTGGAAAGGGGCATGGCAATGCATGTGGTCGGCCCGTCAGCGCAGCGAAATATTTGTGTTTAACATAATTTTTTAATGACTAACTCCTCTCTGTACCCCACACATACAATTATCCGTAAGGTCCCTCAGTCAAGCAGTGAATTTCAAACACAGATTCAACCACTAAGACCAGGGTGGATTTCCAATGGCTTACCAAGAAGGGCTGTTGGTAGACACAATTTTTTTTAAAGGACATTGAATGTCCCTTTTAACATGGTGAAGTTATTAATTACACTTTGCATGGTGTCAATATACCCAGTCACTACAAAGATACAGACATCCTTCTAACTCAGTTGCCAGAGAGGAAGGAAACCACTCAGGGATTTCACCATGAGGCCAATGGTGACTTTAAAACATTTACAGAGTTTAATGGCTGTCATAGGAGAAAACTGAGGATGGATCAACAATTACAATTACTAACCTAATTGACAGAGGGAAAAGAGGGAAGCCTGCACAGAATAAACATACTCCAAAACATGCATTGCTAAAAATGTGGTAAAGGAATTCACTTTTTGTCCTGAATACAAAGTGTTTTGTTTGGGGCAAATCCAACACATCACTGAATACCACTCTTCATATTTTCAAGTATAGTGGTGCTGCATCATTTTATGGGTATGCTTGTCACCGGCAAGGACTAAGGAGTTTTTTATGATAAAAATAAACAGAATAGTGCTAAGCACAGGCAAAATCATAGAAGAAAACCTGTTTCAGTTTGCTTTCCATCAGACACTGGGAGACAAATGAATCTTTCAGCCAGACAGTAACCTCAACACAAGGCCAAATATACACTGGAGCTGCTAACCAAGATGACACTGAGTGGTCTAGTTACAATTTTGACGTAAATCGGCTTGAAAGTCTATTGCAAGACTTGAAAATGGCTGTCTAGCAACAACCAACTTGACAGAGCTCGAAGAATTAAACAAATAAATAATTTGCAAATATTGTACTATCCAGGTATGCAAAGTGTAACGATCGTTGTCCTCCTCGGATGAGGAATAGGAAGGATCAGACCAAAACACAGCGTGATAAGTGTCCATGTTCATTTTAATAAATAAACTGAACACTGCAATAATCAAAAAACATTACAGAGTATTTTGTGTAGATCCTTGACAAAAAATGACAATTGAATCCATTTGAATCGCACTTTGTAACACAACAGTGGAAAAAGTAAAGTGGTGTGAATACATTCTGAAGGCACTAAGGACTGTGTTATAACATGGAATGACATGAAGATGGATGAGAAATCAGTTTTTAGTACAAAGAGATGAGGATTGAGCCAGAGAGAGTGGAGGAAAAGAGAATGAGGAAAGAGAGATGGATGGATGGCGTTGTTCTCCAAGATGGAGTAGCAGTGCAGATGTGTTTTGTTCGTCCTCTCGTGTACTTTTGTATTTTTTCATATTTTTTTGTGTATATATTTCAATTTTATTTCCAATCTCTTCTCCATTTTAGTTCAATTATACCTTCCGGTAACCTGCCTCACCCAATGTGATACGGAACCGCTATTATTTTTAATTTAAAAATCTTATAGCAAGAACCACCTAGCCATCTTAGCTACAAGCTATTTAGCCACTGCTAGCAGCCTTTACCTTCTGCACAGGTACCAGCCCTTTTTTCAGCTTGGATAATTCTCGCCAGTTTACCAGTAACGGAATGTCTCTCCACTACAATGCCGGATTCCTGCCGTAATCCCTGGACCATTCTCCTGATCTTCACAGCTAGCTAGCACCCACCGAGTTACCCGGTACCGAATCTATCCCTGAGGCCCACCTCCCGGCCTACTCAGTTGTTCACCCGGACTCCACCCAAACATGGCTAGAACACACTACTCCACCGGATCTTTGCCGTAAGCTCTGGACCTTGGCACCAGATCACCGCTGCTACCGAGTGGCTATAGTGGCTAACGCCCCTGCCCCGAAGCCAGCACTAGTTAGCCGTGAGCCAGGCGCATCTCCCGGATAGAAAAATAAATTACTACAACTACAATACCTCTTTCGCCATCTGGCGTGGATCCTTAGTCGACACGGCGCCGCACCACCACGACAGGTCTGCCGACGAATACTCCATCCGCTGTGCCTTCAACCGGCCTCCGTTGGATGTCGGAGCAGATGCTTCTACTAGCCCCGGGCTACTAACTTTAAACGCTGTGTCGCACGTGTGCTAGCGTAGTAACGACTACTCCGCAGCTTCCCTGTTCCTTCTATTGCTGCCCCCTGGACCCTATGATCACTTGGCTACATAGCTGATGCCCGCTGGACTGTCCATTAATCACGGTACTCCATTCTGTTTATTTATTATTATTTATTTATTTTTTATCTGTCGGCCCCAGCCGCGAACTCAGGCTCTGTGTGTTAGTTAACCGACCCTCTCTGCCCAGTCATCGCCATTTTACCTGTTGTTGTTTTAGCTCATTAGCTGTTGTTGCCTTAGCTAGCTCTCCAAATCAACACCTGTGATTACTTTATGCCTCGCTGTATGTCTCTCTCATATGTCAATATGCCTTGTATACTGTTTAGGTTAGTTATCATTGTTTTAGTTTACTGCGGAGCCCCTAGTTCCACTTATTATACCTCTGATACCTCCTTTGTCCCACCTCCCACACATGCGGTGACCTCGCCCATTATAACCAGCTTATCCAGAGATACAACCTCTCTTATCATCACTCAGTGCCTGGGCTTACCTCCGCTGTACCCGCACCCCACCATACCCCTGTCTGTACATTATGCCCGGAATCTATTCTACCACGCCCAGAAATCTGCTCCTTTTATTCTTTGTCCATAACGCTCTAGGCGACCAGTTTTGATAGCCTTTAGCCGTACCCTCATCCTACTCCTCTTCTGTTCCTTGGGTGATGTGGACGTAAACCCAGGCCCTGCGTGTCCCCAGGCACCCTCATTTATTGACTTCTGTGATCGAAAAAGCCTTGGTTTCATGCATGTCAACATCAGAAGCCTACTCCCTAAGTTTGTTTTACTCACTGCTTTAGCACACTCCGCCAACCCTGATGTCCTTGCCGTGTCTAAATCCTGGCTTAGGAAGGCCACCAACCATTCTGAGATTTCCATACCCAGCTACAACATTTTCAGTCAAGATAGAACTGCCAAAGGGAAAGGAGTTGCAATCTACTGCAGAGATAGCTCTCAAAGTTCTGTCATATTTTCCAGGTCTATGATTGTTTGAACTTCTAATTTTAAAAATGAACCTCTCCAGAAATAAGTCTCTCACTGTTGCCGCCTGCTATCGACCCCCCTCCGCTCCCAGCTGTGCCCTGGACACCATTTGTGAATTGATCGCCCCCCATCTAGCTTCAGAGTTCGTTCTGTTAGGTGACCTAAACTGGGATATGCTTAACACCCCGACAGTCCTACAATCTAAGCTAGATGCCCTCAATCTAACACAAATCATCAAGGAACCCACCAGGTACAACCCTAAATCCGTTAACATGGGCACCCTCATAGACATTATCCTGACCAACTTGCCCTCCAAATACACCTCCGCTGTTTTCAATCAGAATCTCAGCGATCACTGCCTCATTGCCTGTATCCGCTATGCGTCCGCGGTCAAACGACCACCCCTCACCACTGTCAAAACACTTCTGCGAGCAGGCCTTTCTAATCGAACTGGCCCGGTCATCCTGGAAGGATATTGACCTCATCCCATCAGTCGAGGATGCCTGGTCATTCTTTAAGAGCATACTTGAGACGCAGACGTCTCAAGTATGCCCCTGGAAATGCAAATGCGCTACGCTAAATGCTAAATGTACTCGTTACAACTCAATCTTTGATCAAAATTCACAAGCAGGGTATTGAATTAAAGCTACACTCGTTGTGAACCTAGCCAGCAAGTCAGATTTTTAAAATGCTTTTCGGCGAAAGCATGAGAAGCTATTATCTGATAGCATGCACCCCCCAAAATGCCAGCACGACACGTAAACAACAGATTTTGCGGTAGCCGGCGCTACCCAAAACGCAGAAATAAAATATAAAACATTCATTACCTTTGACGAGCTTCTTTCTTGGCACTCCTATATGCCCCATAAACATCACTATTGGGTCTTTTTTTCGTTTAAATCGGTCCATATATACCCAAAATAGCTTTGTATGGGAGCTGTGTCATTCAGAAAAAATCATCGTTTTTAA
Organism: Oncorhynchus clarkii lewisi; assembly: GCF_045791955.1. Taxonomy (NCBI): domain Eukaryota; kingdom Metazoa; phylum Chordata; class Actinopteri; order Salmoniformes; family Salmonidae; genus Oncorhynchus; species Oncorhynchus clarkii. The sequence goes on from NC_092158.1 coordinate 83,594,053, forward strand.
ACGCTGCGTAATTTTTTTAAATTAAAAAAGTTGACGATAAACTTTCACAAAACACTTCGAAATCCTTTTGTAATCCAACTTTAGGTATTAGTAAACGTTTATAATCTATCAAAATGATTACAGGGCGATGTCTTTTCAATAGGTCTTCACTTGCAAAAACAATGGCTTCTAATATCTTCCTCAACTGCATCCGGGTGAAGACTGGGAAACTGGAGGTCAGATAGATGGATTTTCCAACAATTAATTCAATTGAAAATGAGGACAATGGCGCCATCGTGCGGAATTTGTATGAATTTCAGGCAGATCGCCATTAAATTCTGTTCTCTTTTAACAACTGGTGGAAGTGACTTATGGAAATTATTTTTAGCTTTCAGAGAGCAGTTTTTCTTGCGTTTTTCAATGAAACACACGATCTGTTATAGTCACAGCCGTGATTTAACCAGTTTTATAAACTTCAGAGTGTTTTCTATCCACACATACTAATCATATGCATATACTATATTCCTGGCATGAGTAGCAGGACGCTGAAAAGTTGCGCGATTTTTAACAGAATTTTCGAAAAAGGAGGGGGTAGAAGTAAGAGGTTAAAAGTAATTTCCTCACCATCTTAGATAAGCATGCCCTGTTCAAAAAATGTAGAACTAAGAACAGATATAACCCTTGGTTCACTCCAGACCTGACTTTCCTCGACTAGCACAAAAACATCCTGTGGCGGACTGCAATAGCATCGAATAGTCCCCACGATATGCAACTGTTCAGGGAAGTCAGGAACCAATACACGCAAAGGCTTGCTTTTTCAAGCAGAAATTCGCATCCTGTAGCTAACTCCAAAAGGTTTTGTGACACTGTAAAGTCCATGGAGAACAAGAGCACCTCCTCCCAGCTACCCACTGCACTGAGGCTAGGCAACACGGTCACCACTGATAAATCCATGATAATCGAACATTTCAATAAGCATTTCTCAATGGCTGGCCATGCCTTCCTCCTGGCTACTCCAACCCAGGCCAACCGCCCCCCCCCCCCCCCCCCCCGCAGGTACTCGCCCAAGCCTCCCCAGCTTCTCCTTTTCCCAAATCCAGACAGCAGATGTGCTGAAAGAGCTGCAAAACCTGGACCCGTACAAATCAGCTGGGCTAGACAATCTGGACCCTCTGTTTCTAAAACTATCCGCCGCCATTGTTGCAACCCCTATTACCAGCCTGTTCAACCTCTCTTTCGTATCGTCCGAGATCCCTAAAGATTGGAAAGCTGCCGCGGTCATCTCCCTCTTCAAAGGGGGTGACACCCTAGACCCAAATCTAAAATCTTCGAAAGCCAAGTTAATAAACAGATCACTGACCATTTCGAATCCCACCCTACCTTCTCCGCTGTGCTTCCGAGCCGGTCACGGGTGCACCTCAGCCACGCTCAAGTTAGTAAGCGATATCATAACCGCCATCGATAAAAGACAGTACTGTGCAACCGTCTTCATCGACCTGACCAAGGCTTTCGACTCTGTCAATCATCGTATTCTTATCGGCAGACTCAATAGCCTTGGTTTTTGTAATGACTGCCTCGCCTGGTTCACCAACTACTTTGCAGACAGAGTTCAGTGTGTCAAATTGGATGGCATGTTGTCCGGACCTCTGGCAGTCTCTATGGGTGTACCACAGGGTTCAATTATTGGGCCGACTCTTTTCTCTGTATATATCAATGATATCGCTCTTGCTGCGGGCGATTCCCTGATCCACCTCTACACAGATGACACCATTCTGTATACTTCTGGCCCTTCCTTGGACACTGTGCTAACTAACCTCCAAACGAGCAATGCCAAACAACACTCCATCCATGGCCTCCAACTGCTCTTAAACGCTAGTAAAACCAAATGCATGCTTTTCAACCGTTCGCTGCCCGCACCCGCCTGCCCGACTAGCATCACGGTTCCGACCTAGAATATGTGGACAACTATAAATACCTAGGTGTCTGGCTAGACTGTAAACTCTCCTTCCAGACTCATATTAAACATCTCCAATCAAAAATCAAATCTAGAATCGGCTTTCTATTTCGCAACAAAGCCTCCTTCACTCACGCCGCCAAACTTACCCTAGTAAAACTGACTATCCTACCGATCCTCGACTTCGGCGATGTCATCTACAAAATAGCTTCCAACACTCTACTCAGCAAACTGGATGCAGTCTATCACAGTGCCATCCGTTTTGTTACCAAATCACCTTATACCACCCACCACTGCGACCTGTATGCTCTAGTTGGCTGGCCCTCGCTACATATTCGTCGCCAGACCCACTAGCTCCAGGTCATCTATAAATCTATGCTAGGTAAAGCTCTGCCTTATTTCAGTTCACTGGTCACGATAACAACACCCACCCGTAGCACACGTTCCAGCAGGTATATCTCACTGATCATCCCCAAAGCCAACACCTCATTTGGCCGCCTTTCCTTCCAGTTCTCTGCTGCCAGTGACTGGAACTAATTGCAAAAATCGCTGAAATTGGAGACTTTAATTTCCCTCACCAACTTTAAACATGAACTATCTGAGCAGCTAACCGATCGCTGCAGCTGTACATAGTCCATCTGTAAATAGCCCACCCAATCTATCTACTTCATCCCCATACTGTTTTTATTTCATTTACTTTTCTGCTCTTTTGCACACCAGTATTTCTACTTGCACATCATCATCTGCTCATTTATCACTCCAGTGTTATTCTGCTAAATTGTAACTATTCGCTCCTAGGGCCTATTTATTGCTTACTTCCTCATGCCTTTTGCACACACTGCATATATACTTTATTTTTTCTACTGTGTCATTGATTTGTTTATTGTGTTATTGGCTTGTTTATTGTTTACTCCATGTGTAACTCTGTGTTGTTGTCTGTGTCACACTGCTTTGCTTTATCTTGGCCAGGTCGCAGTTGCAAATGAGAACCTGGTTAAATAAAGGTGAAATAAAAAAAGAGAGGAAATCAATGGGGGTGGGTGTTTGAATGTTCTTTATCTTTAATATTCCCTTTTGTCCATGTCAGTGGTTTTTAAAGTAGTATGTCTTTGGGTGAAGTCATTGTGTATTCTAAGATCATATTTCTGTCTAGATCATATTTCTGTCTGAGTAGGGTGGGAGAGAGAAGAGGGAGAGCGAGAAGGAGGGAGGAAAGGGAGAGTTTTGTGGTGGAGAAGAAATACACAGACCAACAAGAGGAGGGTCTGCAGGGTGAAGTTGCTAAGCAACACACTTTTCCCCCTGCATGTAGAAATGGAAGGCGTGTTTAGCTGGCATTGCAGAGAGAGTGTCAGAAATGGAGAAAAATACATTGAGAGTGTGAGGAGAGAGAGACAGAGCAATGGAAAGGAAAATGATGAGAGCAGGATAGACACAGTTCCGAGAAAGCTGTTTTAGGCATGGGAGAGAACACGTACGTGTGTGTTTGTGCGCATGTTTGTGTGCGCGCACATGCACATGGGTCTGTGTGGGTGTGTGATCATTCCTATGGTCTGGTGTGTTTTACAGAGGCTGCCCTAAAGCCAAGCAGCTCTACCACCACTGTACAGTACACAGACATCTACAGAGATCAGCCTCAGTAGGACAGTCCTGTACTATTTATAACTGACCTAGCTAACACCAGAAATGCACACTGTCCCAACATTATTATGGGCTTTTTCACCCGTAACAATAGGCCTATTCCTATCTGAATTCTCCCTTTCTTTTGATCTCTCCTGCCTCCTCTCTCTGTCTTAATTATCTCTCTCCTTCCTCTCCTCTCTCATTCCCCCTCTCTTTTTCTCCACCTCCATTCAGCAGCTGCAGGTCTTTGGCAGGCAGACAGCTCTAATGTTTCTCCGGGTGTCTTGTTGTTCCCTGTTTGGCCCAAGCAGACAGACAGACAGGAAGCTTTGAGTCATGCTCTGGCAGCTCTCATTCTCGCTCCCATTAGTCACTGTGCAGCAGAGCTGTGTGCTAATCAACCTCAGCTGGCACTGCACTCTCCCACTGTATGCCTGTCTGCTGAATCTACTCTCTCTCTCTCTCTCTCTCTCTCTCTCTCTCTCTCTCTCTCTCTCTCTCTCTCTCTCTCTCTCTCTCTCTCTCTCTCTCTCTCTCTCTCTCTCTCTCTCGCTCTCTCATAGACCGTCTTAATCCCCAGCGCTCTCTTACATCTTTCCAAATCTCTCGCCTTCTCCACGTCCTCCTCCTCCTCTTTTACCTCTCAGCAGTATGTGAGGTTAAGGTACTCCATGCTGCTGTATATATAGCCTAGTCTCCAGCTGTGCACCACTGACGTCCAAGGTAGTTCAGAATGCCCTGCCATAGGTTGAACATCTCAGCTAGCAGTCTATGTGGGGATTGGAAATGAGGCTACTGTATGTTCTGAGTGGTATGTTGAGCACACTGAACCTGTGAGATGTAGTTACTGTCAGCTGTTTGTAATGCATATTGACCTCAGGTAAAAAACATTGTTCTTTAAAGATTGGCTTATTCGTGGTGACCTACAACGGTACAGACCTGCTGGGAGGAACTCTTCTGTGTTTAATCATGGTCAGTATCAGAAAGTGGACATTTTTGTGACTTTCCCAAGGTGCAATGTCTCATGGACATAGAGTCCTATTTCTGTAAGGGGAAATTGGTCACAGGAGACAGTCTGTGTTTCTCTGTTTCACTGTAAATCGTTTTTACTCTAACTCATAGATATTTACCTGTCTAGTGAAAACTGCTTCCCTCATAAAACCAGCCAGCCCAGTAAAGTGTGTAGGGCCTATATGTAGTGTGTCTCTTCTTAAACCAGCCAACCCAGTAAAGTGTGTAGGGCCTATATGTAGTGTGTCTCTTCTTAAACCAGCCAGCCCAGTAAAGTGTGTAGGGCCTATATGTAGTGTGTCTCTTCTTAAACCAGCCAGCCCAGTAAAGTGTGTAGGGCCTATATGTAGTGTGTCTCTTCTTAAACCAGCCAGCCCAGTAAAGTGTGTAGGGCCTATATGTAGTGTGTCTCTTCTTAACCAGCCAGCCCAGTAAAGTGGTTAGGGCCTATATGTAGTGTGTCTCTTCTTAAACCAGCCAGCCCAGTAAAGTGTGTAGGGCCTATATGTAGTGTGTCTCTTCTTAAACCAAACAGCCCAGTAAAGTGTGTAGGGCCTATATGTAGTGTGTCTCTTCTTAAACCAGCCCAGTAAAGTGGTTAGGGCCTATATGTAGTGTGTCTCTTCTTAAACCAGCCAGCCCAGTAAAGTGTGTAGGGCCTATATGTAGTGTGTTTCATATTAAACCAGCCAGCCCAGTAAAGTGTGTAGGGCCTATATGTAGTGTGTCTCTTCTTAAACCAGCCAGCCCAGTAAAGTGTGTAGGGCCTATATGTAGTGTGTCTCTTCTTAAACCAGCCAGCCCAGTAAAGTGTGTAGGGCCTATATGTAGTGTGTCTCTTCTTAACCAGCCAGCCCAGTAAAGTGGTTAGGGCCTATATGTAGTGTGTCTCTTCTTAAACCAAACAGCCCAGTAAAGTGTGTAGGGCCTATATGTAGTGTGTCTCTTCTTAAACCAGCCCAGTAAAGTGGTTAGGGCCTATATGTAGTGTGTCTCTTCTTAAACCAGCCAGCCCAGTAAAGTGTGTAGGGCCTATATGTAGTGTGTTTCATATTAAACCAGCCAGCCCAGTAAAGTGTGTAGGGCCTATATGTAGTGTGTCTCTTCTTAAACCAGCCAGCCCAGTAAAGTGGTTAGGGCCTATATGTAGTGTGTTTCATATTAAACCAGCCAGCCCAGTAAAGTGTGTAGGGCCTATATGTAGTGTGTCTCTTCTTAAACCAGCCCAGTAAAGTGTGTAGGGCCTATATGTAGTGTGTCTCTTCTTAAACCAGCCAGCCCAGTAAAGTGTGTAGGGCCTATATGTAGTGTGTTTCTTATTAAACCAGCCAGCCCAGTAAAGTGTGTAGGGCCTATATGTAGTGTGTCTCTTCTTAAACCAGCCAGCCCAGTAAAGTGTGTAGGGCCTATATGTAGTGTGTCTCTTCTTAAACCAGCCAGCCCAGTAAAGTGTGTAGGGCCTATATGTAGTGTGTCTCTTCTTAAACCAGCCAGCCCAGTAAAGTGTGTAGGGCCTATATGTAGTGTGTCTCTTCTTAAACCAGCCAGCCCAGTAAAGTGTGTAGGGCCTATATGTAGTGTGTTTCATATTAAACCAGCCAGCCCAGTAAAGTGGTTAGGGCCTATATGTAGTGTGTCTCTTCTTAAACCAGCCAGCCCAGTAAAGTGTGTAGGGCCTATATGTAGTGTGTTTCATATTAAACCAGCCAGCCCAGTAAAGTGTGTAGGGCCTATATGTAGTGTGTCTCTTCTTAAACCAGCCAGCCCAGTAAAGTGGTTAGGGCCTATATGTAGTGTGTTTCATATTAAACCAGCCAGCCCAGTAAAGTGTGTAGGGCCTATATGTAGTGTGTCTCTTCTTAAACCAGCCAGCCCAGTAAAGTGTGTATGGCCTATATGTAGTGTGTCTCTTCTTAAACCAGCCAGCCCAGTAAAGTGTGTAGGGCCAATATGTAGTGTGTCTCTTCTTAAACCAGCCAGCCCAGTAAAGTGTGTAGGGCCTATATGTAGTGTGTCTCTTCTTAAACCAGCCCAGTAAAGTGTGTAGGGCCTATATGTAGTGTGTTTCATATTAAACCAGCCAGCCCAGTAAAGTGTGTAGGGCCTATATGTAGTGTGTCTCTTCTTAAACCAGCCAGCCCAGTAAAGTGTGTAGGGCCTATATGTAGTGTGTCTCTTCTTAAACCAGCCAGCCCAGTAAAGTGGTTAGGGCCTATATGTAGTGTGTCTCTTCTTAAACCAGCCAGCCCAGTAAAGTGTGTAGGGCCTATATGTAGTGTGTCTCTTCTTAAACCAGCCAGCCCAGTAAAGTGTGTAGGGCCTATATGTAGTGTGTTTCATATTAAACCAGCCAGCCCAGTAAAGTGTGTAGGGCCTATATGTAGTGTGTCTCTTCTTAAACCAGCCAGCCCAGTAAAGTGTGTAGGGCCTATATGTAGTGTGTCTCTTCTTAAACCAGCCTGCCCAGTAAAGTGGTTAGGGCCTATATGTAGTGTGTCTCTTCTTAAACCAGCCAGCCCAGTAAAGTGTGTAGGGCCTATATGTAGTGTGTTTCATATTGTAAACCAGCCAGCCCAGTAAAGTGTGTAGGGCCTATATGTAGTGTGTCTCTTCTTAAACCAGCCAGCCCAGTAAAGTGTGTAGGGCCTATATGTAGTGTGTCTCTTCTTAAACCAGCCCAGTAAAGTGTGTAGGGCCTATATGTAGTGTGTCTCTTCTTAAACCAGCCCAGTAAAGTGTGTAGGGCCTATATGTAGTGTTTCTCTTCTTAAACCAGCCAGCCCAGTAAAGTGTGTAGGGCCTATATGTAGTGTGTCTCTTCTTAAACCAACCAGCCCAGTAAAGTGTGTAGGGCCTATATGTAGTGTGTCTCTTCTTAAACCAGCCAGCCCAGTAAAGTGGTTAGGGCCTATATGTAGTGTGTCTCTTCTTAAACCAGCCTGCCCAGTAAAGTGTGTAGGGCCTATATGTAGTGTGTCTCTTCTTAAACCAGCCAGCCCAGTAAAGTGTGTAGGGCCTATATGTAGTGTGTCTCTTCTTAAACCAGCCAGCCCAGTAAAGTGGTTAGGGCCTATATGTAGTGTGTCTCTTATTAAACCAGCCAGCCCAGTAAAGTGTGTAGGGCCTATATGTAGTGTGTCTCTTCTTAAACCAGCCCAGTAAAGTGTGTAGGGCCTATATGTAGTGTGTTTCATATTAAACCAGCCAGCCCAGTAAAGTGGTTAGGGCCTATATGTAGTGTGTCTCTTCTTAAACCAGCCAGCCCAGTAAAGTGGTTAGGGCCTATATGTAGTGTGTCTCTTCTTAAACCAGCCAGCCCAGTAAAGTGTGTAGGGCCTATATGTAGTGTGTCTCTTCTTAAACCAGCCAGCCCAGTAAAGTGTGTAGGGCCTATATGTAGTGTGTCTCTTCTTAAACCAGCCCAGTAAAGTGTGTAGGGCCTATATGTAGTGTGTTTCATATTAAACCAGCCAGCCCAGTAAAGTGTTTAGGGCCTATATGTAGTGTGTCTCTCCTTAAACCAGCCAGCCCAGTAAAGTGTGTATGGCCTATATGTAGTGTGTCTCTTCTTAAACCAGCCAGCCCAGTAAAGTGGTTAGGGCCTATATGTAGTGTGTCTCTTCTTAAACCAGCCAGCCCAGTAAAGTGTGTAGGGCCTATATGTAGTGTGTTTCATATTAAACCAGCCAGCCCAGTAAAGTGGTTAGGGCCTATATGTAGTGTGTCTCTTCTTAAACCAGCCAGCCCAGTAAAGTGGTTAGGGCCTATATGTAGTGTGTCTCTTCTTAAACCAGCCAGCCCAGTAAAGTGTGTAGGGCCTATATGTAGTGTGTCTCTTCTTAAACCAGCCCAGTAAAGTGTGTAGGGCCTATATGTAGTGTGTCTCTTCTTAAACCAGCCAGCCCAGTAAAGTGGTTAGGGCCTATATGTAGTGTGTCTCTTCTTAAACCAGCCAGCCCAGTAAAGTGGTTAGGGCCTATATGTAGTGTGTCTCTTCTTAAACCAGCCAGCCCAGTAAAGTGTGTAGGGCCTATATGTAGTGTGTCTCTTCTTAAACCAGCCAGCCCAGTAAAGTGTGTAGGGCCTATATGTAGTGTGTCTCTTCTTAAACCAGCCAGCCCAGTAAAGTGGTTAGGGCCTATATGTAGTGTGTTTCATATTAAACCAGCCAGCCCAGTAAAGTGGTTAGGGCCTATATGTAGTGTGTCTCTTCTTAAACCAGCCAGCCCAGTAAAGTGGTTAGGGCCTATATGTAGTGTGTCTCTTCTTAAACCAGCCAGCCCAGTAAAGTGTATAGGGCCTATATGTAGTGTGTCTCTTCTTAAACCAGCCCAGTAAAGTGTGTAGGGCCTATATGTAGTGTGTCTCTTCTTAAACCAGCCAGCCCAGTAAAGTGGTTAGGGCCTATATGTAGTGTGTCTCTTCTTAAACCAGCCAGCCCAGTAAAGTGGTTAGGGCCTATATGTAGTGTGTCTCTTCTTAAACCAGCCAGCCCAGTAAAGTGTGTAGGGCCTATATGTAGTGTGTCTCTTCTTAAACCAGCCAGCCCAGTAAAGTGTGTAGGGCCTATATGTAGTGTGTCTCTTCTTAAACCAGCCAGCCCAGTAAAGTGGTTAGGGCCTATATGTAGTGTGTTTCATATTAAACCAGCCAGCCCAGTAAAGTGTGTAGGGCCTATATGTAGTGTGTCTCTTCTTAAACCAGCCAGCCCAGTAAAGTGGTTAGGGCCTATATGTAGTGTGTTTCTTATTTTTTATATATATATATATTTTTTAAATTTAACTAGGCAAATCAGTTAAGAACAAATTCTTGCAGCCTTTCACGTGCTTTTAAAACCAGGAATGAGTGTCATGCTCCAGGACTGCAGGAGCTGCTAATCCAGGAGACAGAACGGGCCCTTCAGGCAGTGGCCAGGGACACAGTGGAAGCACAATGCTCAAACATGCTTGATTACTCATTTAGGATGTTCTGTATGTTTTATCTTAACAACTCCTTACTGTAACTCTATTCCTACCCCTATCCCGTCCCCCTGTCACTACCCCTATCCCGTCCCCCTGTCACTACCCCTATCCCGTCCCCCTATCACTACCCCTATTTCTCTCTTTCTCTGTCTCTCTCTCTCTCTCTCTCTCTCTCAATTCAATTCAAGGGCTTTATTGGCATGGGAAACGTGTTAACATTGCCAAAGCAAGTGAGGTAGATAATACATAAAGTGAATATATAAAGTGAAATAAACAATAAAAATGAACAGTAAACATTACACATACAGAAGTTTCAAAACAATAAAGACATTACAAATGTCATATTATATATATATATATATACAGTGTTTTAACAATGTACAAATGGTTAAAGGACACAAGACAAAATAAATAAGCATAAATATGGGTTGTATTTACAATGGTGTGTGTTCTTCACTGGTTGCCCTTTTCTCGTGGCAACAGGTCACAAATCTTGCTGCTGTGATGGCACACTGTGGAATTTCACCCAGTAGATATGGGAGTTTATCAAAATTGGATTTGTTTTCGAATTCTTTGTGGATCTGTGTAATCTGAGGGAAATATGTCTCTCTAATATGGTCATACATTGGGCAGGAGGTTAGGAAGTGCAGCTTAGTTTCCACCTCATTTTGTGGGCAGTGAGCACATAGCCTGTCTTCTCTTGAGAGCCATGTCTGCCTACGGCGGCCTTTCTCAATAGCAAGGCTATGCTCACTGAGTCTGTACATAGTCAAAGCTTTCCTTAATTTTGGGTCAGTCACAGTGGTCAGGTATTCTGCCGCTGTGTACTCTCTGTGTAGGGCCAAATAGCATTCTAGTTTGCTCTGTTTTTTTGTTAATTCTTTCCAATGTGTCAAGTAATTATCTTTTTGTTTTCTCATGATTTGGTTGGGTCTAATTGTGCTGCTGTCCTGGGGCTCTGTAGGGTGTGTTTTTGTGTTTGTGAACTGTGCCCCAGAACCAGCTTGCTTAGGGGACTTAAGGGACTTCTCCAGGTTCATCTCTCTGTAGGTGATGGCTTTGTTATGGAAGGTTTGGGAATCGCTTCCTTTTAGGTGGTTATAGAATTTAACGGCTCTTTTCTGGATGTTGATAATTAGTGGGTATCGGCCTAGTTCTGCTCTGCATGCATTATTTGGTGTTCTAGGTTGTACACGGAGGATATTTTTGCAGAATTCTGCGTGCAGAGTCTCAATTTGGTGTTTGTCCCATTTTGTGAGGTCTTGGTTGGTGAGCGGACCCCAGACCTCACAACCATAAAGGGCAATGGGCTCTATGACTGATTCAAGTATTTTTAGCCAAATCCTAATTGGTATGTTGAAATTTATTTTCCTTTTGATGGCATAGAATGCCCTTCTTGCCTTGTCTCTCAGATCGTTCACAGCTTTGTGGAAGTTACCTGTGGCGC